>NC_088921.1:50240000-50280000 GCF_038396675.1 Hydra vulgaris
AGATTCGCCATCTAAAGGAAATAAATTACCTACAATAAGTCATCAAGAAGATCAGTTTGAGGTAACTTTTAAATTTTAACTTATTTTAATATTTATAACTGTTGTAAAAGTTATTTATTTTTGTTTGTAGTTGTGAAAATATGATCATAGTATGATTGATTTATATTTAATAATGACTTATTATTCAGGAATTTATTAGACAGCGTGAACTTAATAGAGAAATGCATTCAAAAGGGTTGCTACTGAAAGAAAAAGAAACTGCTGATAAGCAATCAGCACTTGCTATGTCAGTTTTGGATACACAAGACACACATCATAAAGAGCTGGTTGAAGTAGCAAAGGTTTATATATATATATATATATATATATATATATATATATATATATATATATATATATATATATATATATATATATATATATATATATATATATTGCACTTTTAAAATAAAGTGTCAGTGTTCTGTAGTTAAGATAAATATATATATTTTTTAAACATTTTCAACATTTCAAATATCGTTGTTTTTTAATATTTTTGTAGCATTATTAAATATAAAAAAAAGGCATAATTAACAATAATTTAAAAAAAGTTGAACTAAGTGTAAGTATGAACTTAAGTAAAGTTATGGCTACATGATTACATTTTATTTCATTTTTTAAGTTTTAAATTTTTTTATATTTAAAATTTTTCAAAATGAAAGTACAAAAAGAGACCTTAACAATATTTTAGGGTGAAATGAGCAATAACCAGATTTTGATGAAAAACTTAGAGAATGAGGAACAACGCCATAAAAAAATGGTTCAGCTTCTCCAAAATGGTATTTTTTTATAAGTTTTTTTTTTTTTTTTATTATTAGTTTTTTTTTATGTGTTTATTTTTATATATTTAATATGTTAAAACTTAAATTATTATTTTGTAAGTTAAAATATTGTTAATTTTAAACAATTAAAAAAAAAATTAATCATCTGATATGCAGATAAGGAATAATATAGTTGTTTGTTTTGTTTATTGTTCAATTTTTTTTTTGTTGAAAACTTGTTTGTTTAAAATTTTTTTTTTTTTTATAGAAGAAATATCAAGTACTTTAGATTTAATTACAAAAATTTCAGAAAGGTATTTAACTTAATTTTTTTATATTTAACTTAAATTTTTTGAATATATAAATTCTATATCTAAACCTTTAGAGCATAAGCGTTAATTATAATTGAAAAAATTGCAATTAAGAAATGAAAGATGTAATTAAGAAATAAAAGATGTTGAGAACATGAAAGTTATAATTAAGAAATGTGACATGTAATTGCAAACATGTCATATTTAACTGTTAAACTCAATAAATAATATTCAACTCAAAAGATGGAATTGCAAAAAACATAGTTGAGCTGTGAGTATGTAAGCTGTGTATCTTAGCAGACATCTACTTTCATACTCACACAGACACACACACCAATAAAAAGTAAAACAATAGAATGAAAAAGTCATGTTTGTGGCATTTGACTTTGTAAAAATTTGGTAGGGCAAGTAGCATTGCCTGCTGCCATGACTAAATCCTTTAAATGATTTTTGGATGTTGCTAAAATGGTGAAACATAGTCAACATCCACTTGTTACAAGAATCTGTATTAAATTATTCTTTGGAAGTCTCCAACATTGATAAAGCTGAAATTAAATGTAGTTTTGAACCTTTTAAAGCAAGTGTTCTTATTAGTGTTGTTTTTTTTTTTTTTTTACAAAAAAGATTAAAATTTGTTTTATCCAACCATTGGTGATTATATATAATATATCTAATATTTATATTATATATAATATATCTAATATTTGTATACATTTGTGAATGTACATATATATATATATATATATATATATATATATATATATATATATATATATATATATATAATTGCTAATGGTTGTTGTGCTGACACATATTAAATTATCTTTGTTTTAATGTAACTTGGCAGTCTTTTATTTTTATTTCAAGTTACCATTATTTCAATTGGATCTTTTTGTTGATTTTTTTGCCTTAAAACCATCTTTTCTGATAAAGTGTTAAATCTTACAGTAAATTTAATTGAATGCTGTCTTATATTTGATATCTTAAGTTTGTGCTAGAGTCATTCAATAATTATTTGGCAAAAAATTTTCATTTAGCATTCAAAGAAATAAAGTGTAATGTTGTCTTTAAACATGCTCTGTTGCATGTTGACAAATTGGACAAATAGAATCTGGTTATTCCATCACTAGTTATCATCAACAAAACTTTTAAAATAAATGTTGCAACAGGTTTTGCATAACACTTTTGAATCATAATGTGTTAACGAATGATCTTTGAATTCCATAATTAATTACTGCTGGTGGATATAAAAAGTTAAATTTTGCATTATTAACTTACTTAAATTACACTTTACTAATTATCATTACCTATTACAAAATCATAATGACATGTTACAAATTCACAGTTACATATTGAAAATTCACAGTTACATATTACAAACTTGTAATTACATATTATAAATTTGCACTTACTTATAATGATTTTTCAATTACACATTATGTTTCTCAATTACATATTTTAATTTTATAATTACAACTTTCATGTTTTCAATTACATCCTAATTAGTTTTGCAAGGTTTAATAAGTTATGACAAATGTAATTGAATTAAAAGACTGCATATCATTATCTATAATGAATAAGCAAATGTTTTTGATTATAGAGATAATAAGACTTTTAGGTTATGGAGATAATGAATCTTTTTGATTATAAAGATAATAAAACATTTTGGTTATAGAGATAGAAAAACTGATGCTTTGCTTGAAGACCTTGATAGGGAGCAGTAAGTATTAAATTCTTATTATAATTATCTGAATTATTTAATTTGTATTAATTCTTAGATTATATATAACATACTAGATGTGATTTTATAATTTTATAATAGTTATTTCTGTTTAAAGTAAGGGAATAATATTTATGAATTGGATTTGTTGATTTTTCATCTGAGGTTTTTCAAATTTAAAATTCTTTTCATAATGCCTCAACAAATGGTTTTACAGTTTTTTTTTGCTTTACAATACATGCTTTTACAGTTCTTTTTGCTTTACAAGGCAATTTGCTAACTCACAGCAAAATATTTGAGTTGAACAATTATATCAAAGAATTTGTTCTTAGCAAACATTTCTGTTTTCTCCTTAGAAAGATTTATTAGATATGACTCATGAAATAGATGGAATGCAAGATTTTTTATCTTGGACATTTGTATAATTAGAAACATTTTTTTGCTTCTGTCATGGTAATGATAAGTTTAAAATTTTAGGTATCGCATAGACAGCCTTGTAAAAAATGAGGAAAGCAAGTACTTACGAAAAGAAGAAATAATTAGTAAGTTTGTTGTTGTTGTTAGAAACTTTTTATGTGTTTTGAAAGATTGTTAGAAAATTTGATAGATTTATATTATTTTATTTGTTATATATATATATATTATTCTTCAATATATTATTCTTTCAATTATTATTACTAATGATTTTATTTGTTATTATTTATATTCTTAATTTCTTTATTGTAGACTTTAGTTTACTATATTTTTAATATAATTAAGTATTTTAAATATTTTAAAATTTTTTATCTTAATTATCCTAAGTGAAAAAAAACATTTCAGTATGATGTAGTTGTGGATGAAATCTTAATGATGAAATTTCATGCACAGCTAAATCAGCATTTGTTTATATCTTTTGAATTATATCTTGAAATATCTTGAATTTATCTCGCAAAATGTATACATGTTTTTTTACATAACTATTTAGAAGAAAACTTAAAAAAAGTGTTTGTTTTTCTAAATGATAGAACCAAAACCCTCAGTTGATGTATAGGCACTCCTTGCATGTTCTACCTATAAGTAAGTCAATGTATGTGCATGTACACTATGGCAATGTACACTAGGGCAATTTCAACTAAACAAAATTTTTTGAAAACAAAAAATGTTAAGGATGTTGAATAATTTATATGTAAAACCAAACACATTTTCATTAAAAATAAATTTAAAAAACATAAAACTGAATCAGGCTTCAGCATTTAAAAACTGACAAAGAGGCACTAAACAGGCAGAGTTTATGATATTGACCAAATAAAAAACAAAAAAACAGTTTAAGAATTTTTTAATATTTTTTATATTATTAAATATTATCATTTGTTCGGAATAAAATAATTGGTTTTGCTAACATTTCTGTTATTTTCTTTTTTACTCTGATCTTTAGTAAGAAGAAAGTTGAATTATAAATTAGTAGAAAATCACTTAACAAACGTTTTTCTCATTTAACACTGTGTTTCATCAATAAAGACTCATCAGAAATGAATGATCAAATTAATAAAACTTCAATTTATACCAAAAATTAAATTACAGGAAGTCGCAAATGTCTTAACTACTGTAAATTTTCACACATTTGTGGAATCTGCTGACACTATTATAAAAAGAATTCTTTAGTAATGATTACTTATGCTTTTTAAAAAAATATTTTTCAAAAGGGGGATTTAATGTAACTATTGTTTGAGCTCATTTATTTTTATAGTTTTTTAGGAGAAACTTATTTTCGTGCCTACATTTAGAAATTAATTCAGATTTTTTGTTTAATAAGCATTCTTGGTTTGCATGAGTAATTATTTCAAATTTTTCTTGTAGACACAGTATGCATTTTTTGGAAATATTGTTATATGCTGTTTTAAGGATGGACCAATTCAGTATAAAATTATCAATATTTTACCTTTTAATTCCCATATGTATTTTGACAGCATGGTGTCTTTTGAATACTTTTTATTTTTAAAAGGTTGCTTATGATTGGCAAAACGTTTTTTCTATTCACCCTCTGTTATGCCAATATATTGTTTATCAGGTACATTTTTAGAGGAAACAACACATTTATATACCACATTTTTTGATAAACAACTTCCACTCATTGGGCAATTGTTTTTTTGTTTACAATTACAATTTTCTGTAGCTTTTTCATTTAGGATTTCTTTTTTGTTTAACAAAGCATTATTGTGACCTTTTATAATACTTTCCATATTTTCAGGGTGTTAGCCAGCCTGATGGCGCTGCGTATAACGCGGTTTCCCAATTGGTTTAAAATTCCCAAAGGTTTTTATGATCACGGTTAAAAAAAAAATTTAATCAGTCTCAGATTTAAATTGTTGCGCTAGACTAGTAAAAAACGCAATTAGTACGCGCGACAAGGAAATAAATTAAGTTAATCAATTAAGAATTAAGATCGATTTTTTAATGTGAAAAAAAAAGTGTCGTCATTAACAAGTAAGATCATTCATTCAAAAGTTGAAAAAAAAATGTTTTTAATTTTTAATTGACATCAGTTATTCTCCAGTTCAATGGGTTTAATAAATTATTTTATTAATTTATTTTTGTTATTCAAAAACTCTTTATTTACATTCTTGCTTTTATCTTAATTTAGGAAAGTTTTAAATAAAATTTGCATATTAATAAATATTATAATATAAAATAAGTTAATAACGTTTTTATATTAAAAGGTTTATTAATAATTTTGGTAAAATAAATTAGCTGGTAAAGTAAACCGAAAATAACAACAACAAAAAATCAAAAATAAAACTTGCAATGAAACTTATTGTATATGTTATATTTGCGTAAAACATAAAAGAAGATAATTAAATAATATTATAATATTATTAATTATTAACCAATGTTTAAAATAATTACATTAATTAATTTTTTTTTAATTTACAAATTCAAAATATACGTAGATATTTAATGTATATTTGTAAATTGAAAAAAATCGATCTGCCCCTTAAATGTTACTTACTCTGTGTAGTTAAGGCAATTTTAAAATACTATAGCGTCTGTATGATATTTTGTTGACTACTACATATTTCCGTTAAATGATCAGGTCTGTGAATCATGAAAAGACGGAAAAAATAAAATGATAAATTTTGCGGTATCATAAAATATAAATGTTTGAAACGAAAAATCCCAGACCGTAGATTTTTTTTTTAAAAATCTTCTTAAAATCCTAATTCGCTTGTCCAAATTCATATAAGATTTTAAATAAATACGATTTTTAGGTAAAATGAATATCATAGATTAAAAACTTTTAACGTTTATTGGCGCTTTTTCTTGATTGCAAGTTCTTTGTTGGTCGGAATTCTTGTATTTTTTGTAAAAATTGATAGAAATATTGTATTTTGACAACTATATAAAGCTAATAGGTCAGAAACAATTAGAACTAGGATCTATAGTAAGTTAAGGCACTTTTTAAAAGATTTTAACTAAATTCATGTTAACGCCGATTAGCGAAAGTGATCTAAAGGCTCCAAAATGGTATTCTTTGTATTCACAATTAGGGGTAGTAAAAAGGATTAGAAAATTATATAAAAAAGAGAAAAATTCTTCAAATATTAAAAAAACCTGAAGCGAAAAAAAATATAACATCTAAAGCTTTTGTTTGGACATAATACGCCTATAAAATCATGCCAATTACAAATAAATAAATTTGAATAATTTGTAAATCGCCTTAGCTACACCGAGTATTTAAATAAAAGTAGCATTATATTTGACGGAAATTAGCGAGCCAACCAATTTTTCAATAAAAGGTTATTTAAATTTCGGAAACTTTAATTTAACTTTCATTTAAAAGCTATTGATTTAAATAAGTTTTTTACTATTTGAATTTATCTTATGATAAAAATTGTAATATAAAATATGATGAACAATAATACGATTACCTATGTAAGAAAGTTAAAAAAGTTTTTTAACTATTTTAAAATTTTTAGATTTAAAATACTAAGTATTTTAAATCTGAAATATTTGAAATCTTTCCATATAATTTGGGTTGTCAAACGTCTGGATTTTACAAAAATTACAATTTTACGGATTTTACAAACTTGTAATAATTTTTTTTTTAGTGTTTTCCTTCGTAAAAGTCGCAAAATTCTGGCATTCCTAAGTAAAATGTATAGTTTTTTTTATCGACTGTGGTTAAAAAGTTGTTTTAGCAAGTTAAAAAGTTACAAGAGGATCTTGGAAATCGTAAAAATGTTTTGTTAAAAATTAAATACTATTTAGCTTTTTTTATTACATTTATAATTTAAAAATGAAAATAAAAATAAAAGAAGACAATATATGTAACTAATCGTTTAAACCTTTTAAAACTGTATTTAAAAGCGATTTACGCAATTAAAATAGATCAAAGTTTCAATAAATAAATTTATTAATTCATTCATTAGAACTGCAAACAATTGTCTTTTGTTCTAGTTTTCTCTCAACAATATTAAACGAAGGAGAGAAGCAATTTAAAAATCAAAACTGAAGAAAATTGCTCAAAATGAAACAAGTTAAATAATTATAATTAAACATTTATAAAATATAAAAATATTCCTGAAAAATAAAACCTAAAAATATTCCTAAATAACCCAGCAAAAATATAAAATTTTTATTGAAACTTAATTGTATCTAAAAAATTGCATCTACTTTTTTAAATGTCGGAATGTAATGACCTTTTTTTTTTTTTTAGCCGCACCTAAATTCCCTATTTCGCTAAAACGCTGTATGAATTTTTTTTCTGGCTAACACCCTGATTTTTTGTGCAACTGTAACTTACTTTAGTTATATATCGATTAAAAATTTTATGTAATTTATTAGAGGGCGGGAAATGCTTATCGACCAATTTTAAAAACACTTTTCCTATGTTAGTGGAAACATTTTTGCTATATCGGGGGTTAAACCAAATTACATTTCTAGTTCTGTTTCGCTTTTTTTTATTCTTTTTTTCAGTGTCAAATTTTGTTCAAAGTTTCTAAAACCACTTTTTTTAAGGGCATCTTCAAATATTCTTTTAGAGGAATTAAATTCATTTTCATTAGAGGAGTTTTGGTTTAGCCTGTTGTTAATTGAAATCGGGATTTGTTTTAGAATTTGGGGTGGATGATTTGAGTTAATATTAATATACAATAATTCATCGTTTGGTTTTTTGAAAAGCTTATATGAATTTTCAGAGAGGTTAAATGTAATTTCAAGAAAATTCACAATTTTTAAATTTATATTCGATTTGAAAACCAATATTTTTAAAAATTTTTATTATATCTTTTCTTATATTATCGAGCTGTGGACCAGATTTTTTACGCATTACTATTAAACCATCATCGCGATAAAGGCCTAAAGCTTTTATATTGATTGTTTTACTTAATAAATCTAAAATATGTAGTCCAACAAATTCACAAATTTCTGCTCCGTCATATTTTCCCATTGTTACATCAAAGCAGTCATGTATATTTTTCTTTTTCCAAGTTTCCTTATTAAAATAAAGTAAGGTTTTTCTACAATGTTTTATTATACGGATTGTTTCATCAGGAATAACGGTGTTGCTTTTTGAAAATTCAATTGTTTTATCTAAAATATCTACAGTTATTGAGGGGTAAAAATCATTAATGTCAAATTGAATAAATGTACAGTCATTTTTATTTTTGATTATGGAGAACCAATTTATAACATCAGTGGTATTTTTCCATTTTGCAAATTTAATTTATTTCAAAGAATATTATTAATTTTGTCCAATTTAATTTTGCTTACATATCCAATCTTACTTTTTGAGGGAACCAATATTCTACAAGGAAGTTTTTTTTACAAATTTGGTTTATGATCTTTTAGTGTTATGAAAGCTTGTGCAGAGGCAGTTGATTCGATTCTGTAATCAAGGTTTATTTTTTAGCAATACTTTGTGCTTCTAAATTAATTGCATTTTCCAAATTTTTAGGGGCTTTTTCATAAGAACTGGTAATATTGTCGCGTAAAATTTTTTCATAGTTTTCTGTTGTGAGTTGGTAATTGTTATTCGTTTTATCAGCAAAAATCAAAATATTAGGGTTTGATTTAATTTTTTTAACATCTAACTTTAATTCTGTTTGAAATTCGTTTTTTATAGGGCGAAACTTTATTGTTGTAATTAAATGCAATAGGTCATTTTCAATATTTTCTAAATCAGGTATAAACGGTGGGGTATTTTTTGTTTTAAATCCATAATTATTATTATCTTGGTTATTATTAAATACATCATCTGTGTTTGTATTTGGTTTTAAGAAAAAATGGGCTTTCCAACGAATTCTTTTAATAAAATGCTCAACTTTTTCAATCAAAGAAATAGTATAACTTTCATCTAGTATAGGTATATTTTTCAACGAGAAAGTGAAATTATTAGTTTCCATTTTTACACAGAATGTTAAAGTACAATTAAGAGTGCTCAACAAATCTTAATAAGGAGCCTAATATACATTTAAACAACTTTAAAATGTATTCTATATATATATATATATATATATATATATATATATATATATATATATATATATATATATATATATATATATTTATGTATATGTATATATATATGTATATATATGTTTATATATGTATACATATTTGTAGTATTATATATACATATATATATTTTTTGAATGTCAAAGTAGCATAAAATAAGTATATATAATTACGAAGTATGTCAAGATTTATAAGTGTTATTTTCAAAATTGTATATATATATATATATATATATATATATATATATATATATATATATATATATATATATATATATATATATATATATGTAACTATTAATACTTTATATATGTAATTGTTATAAATTTAATAAATAATTAGCATTTTCAGAAAATAATTCAAATTTTCAGAAAAAATGTCAGCAGTGTTGCAGGAAATGGCTGATTCAGAAAATAAATGGAACCAGTTTGAATATTCTAGAGAAGACGAATGGAAAAAATCCTTGAAATAGTAACTTTTTTTGTAATTTGTGATGGTTTTGTATTGTGGTTAACCCCATATAAATTCATATGATTTTTTAAACTGTTTTATATTAATGTTATTTGGTATTTGGCAGAAAATTTTGGGTATTAAAGGCAACCTAGTGCTTTTTATTGTTTTTGATATTGTAGAAATAGTTAAAATTTCTATTTATATCATAAAAGATTACCAGGGCAAAATTCAATGGATGTCTGCTAAATAATCTTTTTTTAAAATATAATTTGTACTGTTTTCTAATTAAACTGTTTATTCTTTCTAATTAATGTTTAATAAATTTTTACATTAGTCATTGCAACACATTTATCTTATATTTATGTATTCTGTCCATTTATGGAATCACTCTTAAAACCATATAAATCCAAAGTTACAAATAAAATTTGAAATCATTTCAACAAGTTTAAGTAACTAAATAAAAAATCATGTTTTATAGGCTTGGTTGGGAAGCGGGTGCAATTGCACTATATTTCCAACCACGCAAATTTTATTAAGTTGTGACAACTTGGCCACAGCTTTTTTAGATATTTTGAGAACATTTAAATTTATGTATGTTCCCATGTATGTCCATAACTATTTGACACGCTAAAACAATTAATTTTGTAAATAATCTTTTGTAATCAAATGTTATAAATGTTATGCAAAGCACTTTTAAAATAAGCAATTATTTACTTTTGTTGATCGTTTATAAAAAGAAATTTTTTAATTTTACTTTTTAAACTATATAAAATTAAGTAAGTTTAATTAAAAATTATAATAAATAGTTATAAATAATAATATAGATTAGTTTTTTATTCTTTATATGTAAGTCTTTTTAAAATGTTTGTACGATTGATTTTTAAAAAATAAGACTTTCAACAACTTCTGCATTTTCAATAAAATTTAAAAAATAGTAATCATCAAATAAACATACAGGAACTGAATTAAATAAAATTAATAATCAAATAAACATACAGGAACTTACAGGCGACTGAACATAAGCATACATATATATAAAGTGAATTATGAGTGGATAGACACCGCACCAGAGATTTGAACAAAACACAAGCATACATTTATATAAAGTGACTTACGGGTGAACCAGCACCGCGCCAGCAGTCCATACAGAACAAAAGCATACAAATATATTAAAAAGCCTACTTACTAAGTATACCAGCGGTATTGTGAAGCAGTTCTGCTTCCTCTTCATAAATATATTTTACCTTTTTAGTTTAATCATTAAAGTTTGCTTTATTATAATTTGATGCAATAAAAACGTGCTTCTAGTTTGCAAATGACAAAGTAAAATTATAATTTACTTAGAATATAATATGCTTTTAATATATATAAGTACTTGAATAAATAATTATATTATACGCTTTGATAAATTGAAGAATGTTGGTTTCTTTACTAAATGATCATTAATAGGAAGTTGTTACTTTTTATAAAAGTGTCACTTAATTTTTTTTTTTTAAGTTATAAAAGAGAGAAGTTTAGAAATAATTTATTCTAAACGTGATTTATTTTGTTATAGGTAAGTTTTTTCGTTGTTAAGAATTTTGTTTCTTTTTTTAAAAGTTGTTTTCTTTTTGTGCTTTAGAAATGTTTTCAAAGCATCAAAAAAGCTGTAGCCATGTTGGCCTGTTATTACTTTTGCCTGTTGGCCGTAGGCCTGTTATTACTTTTGTTTTTACAATAACTTTTTTAAATAATTTTTGAGTTTCTTAAACATTATTTTAAATAGTTTTTTTTTTTCCACCAATAAGCGTTGTAGAGAACAGCCCTGATGTAGACAGTGTTCTGGAAAAAAAGGATCGCACTCACCAAAAGTTAATCACGTCTCTTCTTAGTGAAGTAATTTAATTTTTTATAAAGTTATCTAGATTTTTAAATAGTTCAGTACATTAGTATTTAAATGTTTTTTTGTAGCAAGAAAACCAAATGAAAGCATTCGAAATACTCCAATCACAAAAAGATGCAAAGTTGAACAGAATACACATGCAAGTAATTTGTTTGAAGAACCTTTTGATTAAAGTTATTTTCGAAATTACTTTGAATTTTTTTTTTTTAAACTTTTGTTACATAGTTAGCGATGGTCCAAAATGAATTAGCGAGGTTATCAATGTTGGAACTAAGTAAGAGGGAAGAACAAAACAAGAATGAAACGGTAATTAAAAATAAAAAAGTTTGTTGTATTATATTTAGGTCACTATTTATTTATATATATAGTATATTAATTATATTAAATATATATATTTTTTGGTTTATAGATACAAATAAAAACAAATACAGAGTAACATTTAAAAAAAAATAAAAGAGCGTAAAATGTGATTTTGAAATATATATTTATATTTTTTTCGAATTCTGATTCACTCTCGACAAGGTTGCAAGCAACCACTATTAAGTTGGGAGTTACTAGAAAACAAAGAATAGAGTTAAAGAGCAAGGAAAAGGTTGACAGAAGACTTGAAAAGTTGTAGGTTGTATGAGTCAGAATAACATGAAGATGGGAATGAGTTCCAAAGGATTGAAGTGCAGGGAAAAAAACTAGACAAATAAAAGTTTTTAGAGCATGCAAGGACAGATACAGTAAAAGGATAGACTTTGCTGAATGACGAGTCAAGCGAAATAAAGTTTTGGTTAATAGAACTATAGATTATAATTCCTTTGAGCAGCGACCATGGGGACAATGGTAGTTTTTTAGAAAAGAGAAAGAGACTTTACAAGGATGAAAGAGAGGTTCAAGGTTGGCAGAGCAAGTCCAACTATGTTTGCAATGTGTTTTTAGACCTTGTTTAGAAGAGAAAGAGCATTGTTAGAAGAACCAGCCCACATATATGACAACAGTATTCCATACCGGGGCGAATAAGAGATTTGTAAAGGTAAAAAATGGAATCAGGAGTAAGAAAATGGCAAGCACAAGAAGAGAAGCAACCTTAGCAGATGCTAATTTAGCAATTAGTTGTATATATGGTTTCCACGAGAGGTCAGTGGTGAATTATAATCAAAGAAGACGAAAAAAAGAGGACTGAGTAAGAGGGTTGTCATTTATTAATGTAGGAATGTCGACAGTACTGTGATAGTTGTTTGCAGTAAATAACTGAGTTTTGTTGGAGTTAAAATTCACAAGCCACTGCAAGCCCTAAATCGTTACAGAAGAGAGATCAGTGTTGGTCTTAAGAATTTGATAAAGTGTTTATAAAGAAATGATTTGATAATCTCAAAAACTTTACCAGATATGCCGTATGAAGCAAGATTGTGGAGAAGACCAGCATGCTAAACTTTGTCGAAAGTTTTAAATATGTTTAGAACAATAGTCCTAGCTTTGCCGCCTCCATCTATTGGATATTAGATAAAATCTTTCACAGCAGTTAGCAAGTCAGCCATAGAGCAAGAAGATCAAATACGGTATTGGTTGTCTGACTATAAGTTATTTGACTAAGATGAGATGTTAGAGATTTGTTGATCAAACACTCAAAGACCTTGCTAATAACAGATAGAATACTAATTGGACAATAGTTGGATGGGTCAGCATATTTACCAGAGTTTTAAAAAAAAATGAATCACCATTTGTTTTCATGTCATTTTCCAACAGACATGAAAATAAGATTCAGTCAACTACTTATTAACTAGTTTAGAGAGAACTTTTCTAGTATTTTTTTTCTTCAATAAACCATAATCTTGTTTTTTTCGTTAAAGTTGTTTATTTTTTTTCAACTTTTAAAACGTTTTATTTATTTTAATTCTTTAAAAAAACAGTATCTTATTATTAAAAAATAAGTTTTAATATCTTAAAGCAAAAATAACATTTTAGTTTATAATACAAAATTCACTTAATGCATCATTCTGTTAGTGAAGTATCAATACATTGGTTGATGATTTGGGTAATAGTAGTAGAAGTAATAGTATATATTTGTTACAACAAAAGTAAAAGTAATTGACAAAATAAAATCGTAGATTGTCAGATAACAGTTAGTTTTTGTGAAACTCATAATGCAACTTTCACTGAGGAAAGCTGCGAGCTGTAGTAACATTGGAGCATATCAAGGCTTGCTTTGAAGCTATTGACAGTCAAATCATCAATTACTTTATCTGGTAAGGTGTTCCATGTATTGACAATGTGGTTGTAAAAAAAAGTTAAAACGAGCAAAATTGTTGCTGTATTTTTTACAGTGAGTCTCTCTCTGATTTTCTGATTTCTCTTATGTCAATATTATTAATAATCTTATATTTTATTAATAATATTTTTGGATGCGGT
Organism: Hydra vulgaris; assembly: GCF_038396675.1. Lineage (NCBI taxonomy): Eukaryota > Metazoa > Cnidaria > Hydrozoa > Anthoathecata > Hydridae > Hydra > Hydra vulgaris. The sequence goes on from NC_088921.1 coordinate 50,254,056, forward strand.
CACCTCATTTATGATGGTTGACTAGTGAAACTTTTTCAGTTTGTCTGGTATCTCTGTGCTGTATTAGCTTAATAATTTGTTCATCCTTTACCAAATGAGGGCTCCAAGCAAACTCAAGTAAAGGGCAGACATAGATGGAGTAGAATCATTTCCATAAAGAAGGATCATGATATTGGAAAGTGTGTTTTAGGATGCCTAGCATTTAAATTGCCTTCCATTCCATACATTTTTAGTTTGTAAAGCATTTGCTGATGTGACACTTTATCAAATGCTTTGTTAAAATCCAGGAATATGATGTCAACTGGTAGTTTTCTACCAGTTGGCATCAACTGGTAGTTTTCTACAAGTTTTTTTGTCTCTAAAAAGCCATGTTGATTATTTGATAGAAGATTGTTTGATTTTAGATCCTACATGGTTGCTTTCTTTACTGGTTTCTCCATTTTTTTACACAGAATTGAGGTGAGGGATATTGGTTTGTAGTTTGATGGGTTGATTGTGGAGCCCTTATTAAATAAAAACGTTAAATTTGCTATGGACCATGAGCTTGGAATTTCACCGTGATGAGAGTTCCATTAGAGTGGCCTGAGTGTCGAATGCTATGCTGTTGAGGATTATGTTAGTTCTACAATCAAAGTGTGGATGGCTCTTTGCTGAAAACTGTTTGAAATTGATTGTTAAGTGAGTTGGATATTGTAGTTTTGTCTGTGCTAATGATCTCACTGGAACTGGTGATTCCCATAGATGGATCTGATTTGTTACAGAGCGTTTACTATATATGTATGAAAACAGTCTTTTAGGGTTGCAAATTGGAAGGTTTTCAGTGAAAGACTTAATTTTTGAACAAACTTTTTAGTTTCTCTATACTCCTGGACCAGAGATATGATTTTCCAAATTTGAACTGAAGTTACGAGCCCATTGTTATTTTTTAAGATGAATCAGAGGCAATAGTTCTTTTGTCACACATGGTTGTTTTTTTTTAAGATGGTTTGTTTGGTATATGAAGGATGAATTGAAGACAACATTCATTGTATTTGTTGAGCCAAAATTGGTAACATTGCTCTATGTGTAAGTCTTTAAAAATAGATGACCAGTCAACTTTACTGAATTCTTCGTTGCTTTTTTCATAGTTACCCAGCTTATAAATGAATTTAGAGCTGCTGAAATGCAATAATTTTACTTTAGAAGCCAGTTTGTATTGCCAGGTGATAGAGCAATGATGTTGTTCAGACAAATGAACCGGAGGGTTGATTTTGATTTCGTTAGCATGATATGGAGATTTACATATGATGAGATCAGGAGTGCTTGTCATAGGGCAATTAGCAGGTTTGAAAGTTGGGACAATTTGGTGAAGATGACAATCTTGAAAAAGAGAGACATATGAAGAGGGTAATCTTATGTCAAATGACCTAGGTCATGTCACCATATATCTCAGATGCCCCATTTTTTTGTAGCGGAATCTTGTAATAAGCTCTAAAACTTTCGAGATTTGTGTAGTCCTGATGAACTCGTTTTAGAATTGTTTCCAAGACAGACAACCTGAGGGTCCATGGCATGGGCCACTGGGACCATATTCCACTTATTTTCTCAACAAAAAAAATTTTTTCTTTGCCTTTTGGATAAAGTAGTGATAACTTTGAAAATATTGTCTTCAAAAATTTTTTTGGTTTGTACTTGTTATGTTTTATTTAAAATATAAAGTAAAAATATAAAGTGTCAAGATGCACCAAAAAGTTTTCATGGTGAAGGCAGATTGTTAAAATTTTATTATCTATTATTCCAGATCTCCAAAATAATTCTTCTCTGGCTTCTCTATAACAATCAAATCTTTTTAAATCAGTCTTTCTACAATAAATTAGTTAATGACAAGTATCATTTAACAGTTTTCCAAAATCACATGAATTTATTCTTACTGTAAAACTAACTCCTAAGTTGTATTACAGATTAAATTAAAATTGAGAAACAAATAGTAATTTATATAATTAAAGCAACTTAAACACCATTCATTAGGCCCTGAAAACAACTTTAACATTCATGTTCAGAAATCGAACTTAAACACCATGGTAATGGTAAACAGTGATTGATTACTTATATATTTTTTTGAATGTAAAATATAAAAGTTTTTTGTCTCTTTATAAAGGTTGTTTAATTGTATTTAAATTGTTAATGTTAAAAATGTTAATGATGAATTTAATAGGTAATAAATTTCTTTTAGACTAATGTAATGACAGGATGTTTTTTTGTTACTGTTAATTGTTCTTATTCAACAAAACAACGATAAAAATTCAAAAATCATTATTTTAGATGAATGACTGTTTTTAATCCATATACTTGCAAATCAAAAATCTTATAGACATGTACTTTCTTGAAACATTTTAAAAAAGATCATTGAATGCAGAATGATCAAAAACTGTATGGAACAAATAACAACTAAAAAAACTTTTTGAAAACAATATTTTTAAAGTTATCTTTACTTTATGAAAAATGCAAAAAAAAAAAAATTATTTGAGAAAAGTGGGGCATCTACCCTAGTGCTCCGGCCCTCTGTTCATCTGCCTTGGAAACAATTTTAACATATTCATCAGGACTACACAAGGTTCTACTCCAAAAAAGTGGGGCCCATGACCCAGCCTCCCCCTCCTTCCCTGTGTCTCGGGCCAGGTATATAAAAAATTGCCTAAATTTATTTAAATTAATAAATAAAGGTACTTAAATATAATTTTTTACCTTTCTGATCATTTCATTAGATTCACCATCCCTAATAATAGCCAGGTAAAAAATTTTACGTAAAAAAATCAAATATGTTAAAAAATATATTAAAAAAATCAGTTATGTAACTTGAAACCTCTATATAAACGTTGCGATCCTGAGGGTACAAGAGGGACCTGGCCAACATCTGTTAAAATTAAAATGGTTATATTTCATGAAATTCTTGGAGCCAGAAGCTACAATTTTCATAGAATTCTTATTTTACTGAGTACTTTCAACTGTGTTAAAATCATCAAAATCTGAGGTAAAGGGTGACATTTTTAAAAAATTCTGGGTCATTTGACATGGAATTACCCAAGAACCAAGACCAATTTTACTAGAAGGGAAGACTGAATTGGAAGTTTAAGTAATCTCTGGGACTCAACCAAAAAATGCCATTGTATTTTTTGGTTGATACTGATGTTTTGGCATGGAAAACAGCACTTGAAATCTTTGAGAAGGCTTCAATACCGGAAAATAGAGGTTTGTAATTGCAACCTAGGAGCAGAGTTTCGCTCAGAAGCTTTAGTTTGACCAAAAATTATTCTGAATATAAATGAACAAAATCTTTGTGTAGTAGAGGTTCCTCTAGTTGATTTGAATTATTTTATTGTTTGTGTATATAGCTATGCCTCCTCCAATATGGATGAGATGGTCTGAACAATAGAGGTTGTAATTTTGGAGATAGGGAATTGATCGGTTGTTGAACCATGTCTCAGTGATAAAAATAAGGAGTTGTTTTCTGCAAATAAGCAAAGTTTGGTGAGTTTTAATGGATTGTGGGAAGTTGCATTGGTGTATTAGCACAAAAGATGAGGTAATTTAATGGAAGATCTGGCCTTGTTAAAAGATGCTGAACTAGTAAGATGCTGAGAGCAACTAAACAGCCTCAGCCGCTGATTTCTATTTGAGGAATGGGTTTCTCTCTCTTTCATTAATGTTGACTGTTTTGGATCTGTGCATGCATTTGATTTTTTTGCTGCGGATTGCAAATGATGACAAATTGAAATATAAGAAAACAAAAAGGTTTTCTCAAATAAATCTTTTGCTAATAGTTCTGCATTTTCGGTAGCTTTTTGTTTATGTTGTTGAATGGCTTTTTGTTTGAAAGGTTTATGGTCTAGAAAAATATAGGCAGATTTTAATTCATCCATTGAGACAAGTCATTTCACATTAGATTAGAGATCATTGTGGTGCTCATTTGAGACAAACTTGAGTCAAAGATGATCAAATCATTTGGTTCAGTTGCTATTGTAGTTAAACTGGTGGTATTGTTGAACCTTTTTGATGAATAAGTTGAGAAATGCCCAACAACTTTAAAAGCGACATTATAGTTAAGTTTTTTGAGAATACTTTGGACTGAAGTTTGCCTTTGATTATTGTCAGAGAATTTATAATAACAATAGCTCTTTTAGATTTTGTTTCTACAAATTTGGCAAATTTTTCGTTGACTGCTGTGATAATAGCTTTATTGGCTTCTGAACCGTGCTTGACTGCGCTTGCCCAGTTGAAAGTTTGTCAAACCCGGAGATGCTTACTTTGGCTATTGAGAGAGATTCGCTTTTAGAGTAATATTTTCATGTTCAAGTTACCATGAACCAGACCAGGCCAGTTTGCTGGTAGAGCTTTAAGTTGGTCAGTTGAATAAGGTGTGCACATTATCACCAATGACTTACAAATTGTTCATTCTGATATTCTATATTTTATAAGAGGGCTACAACTCTAAATAACTGGATTATCTCTTGTTTGAGAATCTTTTGAACATTTTTTATTCTTTCTTTGCAAATGAATGTGGTTTATTACACAGAACTTATTTACACGATAAAACTGGAGTTATTAATGTGTTTTTTTTCGTTAGGGTAGGCAGTATCTAAATATGAAAGGCATGTATTACAGGAAAAAGTTTAAAGGGATCCCCAAGTGCCAAGTCAAATCGTGTTCAAATTTTTCAAAAATGTTAAAAAAAAATGTTTTGGCTAAATTTTCATTTTTTTTTTCATTTTATTTTGTTTCTTTGAGTCTGTATAATGTTTGCCACAACCTGCAGACTTAATAATTTATTTCATGCGTGTTTTATTCATAACAGTTTGGTATAAGGTGTCGTATTGTTTTTTCTGCCACCATCAAATGATGTTTATTTGTATAACTTTTTACTAAATTCCAAAAAATTTTTGTGGCACAATTAAAAATAAAATAATATATTTGGTTTTAATATTTGAGTAGCGAAACTCATTTTAAACAATTGTAGGTATAATTCTTTAGTTCTCCGGTAGTTTTTTAACTTATGTCAAGAGACAGATTTTAATATGACATGCTTTAAAAATACGACATGAATTGAGAAATCCTAAATGCACAACATTCTATAAAAGTGCTCTATGATGATTTAACAATTTAAATGTCTGTCTTGAATTAATGCCAAAATATGAAAGTTACTCCCTTAATTAATAGTAAGCTGTCTGTATCTTATGCAAGGTATAAATTGTATGAAAAAGAGCACAAAAATTTACGTTTTCATTGAATTGTAAATTTTTAATCAAACTTTAAAATGACTATCTGCGCTGTTATTAAGTGCCTTAGTAATTTGCTGTAGCAAACACATCGGGTTCTCATATATTTTTTCATCAATTATCCTCAGATTTAATAACTGGTACTTTATGGAATTGGTATATATAAATTTTGATGGTTCATGTTTCAGCATGTCAAAAGAACAAATGACAAAAAGAATCATTCCAAAATCTGTGTAAGGGCAGATACATCATTTGAATACTGAAGTGAATTAGTGAGGCCATTAAAAAGTGATAAATATTTCTTTAAAATTGCTTGTTTTGAGGATGATACTCGGGCGGGAGTTTCTAGGAATGAGCATTAAAACATTTGAAACGTCAAATACCACAGTATTGAATCCTTTTAAGGGTCAATATTATTTCCATTTCCTGATGAGAATCTGATATTATACTGCATAATTTACAAATTTATTCAATGCTGAAATTTTTTTATACTCTTTTTTTAAGTATTTCTGAGCATACTTTTCCTTATTATAATGCATTTGTTTTCGTTGTTTTTTTTTTATTATAATGCTGCTTGTTGTTTTGTTTTATGTCTAACATATTGAGGAATTATATTAATTGGTTTTTCACATTATTCTTTCCACAACGATGACAATCATTTATAATTTTAGCATTTTCTGCAAAATTTATTTATAAAATTATGACAATTACTCACACAATAAATTAAAGCGATAATAAATTAAACAGTTAAACTACTTATAATAGTTATTCCTGCCAGAATAGGTTTCTAATTTTTCTGACGAATTTATCCATTTATTATTCCAGGTTATTAATTTAACACACAAAAAAGTTCTGTTGTTTCTTTCTGGTAAGTGGAAAGTTTGGGTTGAAACTGTAAAACCTATTCATGTTATGTATAAAGTTTACTACGGGCTTGAAACGTTTATATAAACATAAACTAATATTAAACTAAAGAGTTAGACTGCATTGTGTCAATTAAGTAAAACTAAATTAAAATTTAACATAAAAAAGAAATATTTATATTATAAAAACCGTATAAAACAAATTAAATGTAAAACAAATACTTATAAATCATGTAAATTAAATTTAAATATATATGCGCTAAGTATAAAACGAACAGCTGCACTATACCGTAAACACTTTATTTAAACATAAACAAAACTTTGAACAAAAAATAAGCTGTATAAAATTAAAGTAAATATAAACTAAAAAAAGAATGAATAACGTTACTAAACTGTGCAATCTAAATAAAATATAAGTTAATTATACAACAAATATTTGCAGTAAACTGTACTGGTTTAAACTAAATATAAACTAAATACTAAAAGAATAGTTTTACTAAAACGTAAATATTAATTTAAGTATAAAGTGAGTGTAAAATGAATGACTTGAATAAACCATATAAATTGAACTAAGTAGAAACTAAATATAAAACAAACACACTATTAAACCATATAAACTAAACATAAAACGAGCAATCTTATTAAACCATATGAACTAAATATAAAACAAAAAACCGCGTCATGCTGTCTTGATTTTTCCTCCGGCTGTGAACTCTAATAATAGCAAAATATTTATAATTGTGTCATGATTTTGGCTGGCTTCTAAAACAAAATAAATTTAAAGCAAGTAAAAAAAATATTTAGTAATAAGACAAATATACTGTTTCTACTTTCTTATCTTAACTACATGCTATAACATCTGTTTAAAATAGTATAACTAGTACACTAATATTTTATCTAATAAAATCAATCGCTACTTTTCTCTAATATGTTACTACTATACTAGGCTTACTTGATCTAGTCAAATATCCCTAATATATACTGCAGTTTATCCAAATTAATTATTAAAACATTATTTTGGTAGAAAAAAAACACAGCTATAAACGGCTTCCATAAATGTAGAAAAAAGAAATCTTTTTGCCTAAAAAAAAAGAAAAAAGATCCAGAATCTATAATGAAGGCGACTTTTTATGTAGGAATTCACCATAAAAACTTATTTAACATTTTATCTTAACTTTATTTAGCTCTTGCACAAAACAGGAGGACATTAGTCATCTTAAATATAGTATTCTATAAAAAGGAAATATAAAATTCTATAATACTGGTACAAAAATCAAATGTTCAAGAAATAACGCCTACTTTAAAAAATCTAATCAACTATATTAAAGATACTATTATTTAAAAATCATTTTGACTGTTATTAAAAACAAGTTGTGCTAAAAAAAAATAAAAACGAAGTACATAACTTTATTTTTAATTGTATAACAAATATTTTTTTGGGATTTAGTAAAATATTATACAAATATTTGATTTGCTAATTGTAGGGGAAAAAATACTTATATCCTTGAAAAAAAAAATGATATCTTAAAAAAAAAATAATAACGATGACATCATATACTGAAACTGTTATGGTTTAAACACGCATGAAATAAATTATCAGATCTGCAGATCGCGGCTAACATTATAAAGACTCAGAGAACAAAAAAAAAATGGAGACTGCGAGCTATGACTAAGATGAAAATTTTAATTTTATTGGTATACATTTATTATTTTGTTTTAATCAAAAAAATTCAGCCCAAGCATTTTTTTTTAACATTCTCTTTAATATAAACACAACTTGTCTCTGCACTTAGGGATCCCTTTAAATAATTAAAAAAATAACTTTTTATCTAGCAAAAAGTGTGATGAAACCAAAAAGTTTTGCGATTTATCACATTTATTTATTTATGCATCTTGACATTTTTCATTATAATTATAATGAACATAGACTTTTACCTCTTCTTTTTTTTAATTCTATTTTAGTAAATATTTTTATATTGCAGTTTGATTATATTATAATATCTTTTTTTGTATTTCTTTAACAAAAAAGTTCATTTGTTTCTCTTATGATTTCATGTGAATTCTTTATGAATAAAAGTTCTATTAAATGTGAAAATTTTAAAATTTTGCATTAAATCAAAGCGACAGTGACAGATTTTACAATTTATTTTACTTTCATAATTGAGCCTAAAATCAGGTGGCTGAATAAGTGCAAATTTCATAAGTGCATACTGGCATAAGTACAAATTGGCATAAGTGCGCCAATTTGTACTTATGCCTGTTCGCACTTATGCCAGCGAATATGACGAGTGTGTGAATGTTTGTTTAAAAAAAGACAGAAAAACGAACAACACGTTTCCTTACTTTTACTTAAGCAAACATTGGCATTCGCTTAAAATTTTAAAAAATGGCGCATAACTTCAGTAATTTTTTTTCCAAATAATTATGCAATTGAGAGTTTTTTATTTATTATAAAAAGAACAAATTTATTATAAAAAAAACAATAAGTTACTATAATTTAGAATGCATTTTCAACAACTTTAAAAGAAACAATGCTAATACTTTCTTCAATAGCATTACTTTGAAGTTTAATAATTAAGTACGCAACTAAAGAAAGTAATTATGTTTTAGCATGGTTTTTACATGCGTTTACAAAAGTATGGGAAATTTTAGTTAAAATGAATGCATTAGCAATTACCTTAAAAGAAACCATGTTAAAGCATTGCTTTCTTCAAAAGCGTGCGTTTTACTATTGGAGTTTGAGTTTTGTTTAGCGACTCCAACTCCGCTAAAAATATCGCAACTCCAACTCCACAACCCTTATTATAGTTTTCATTTTTTACTGTTCGTTTAGCAACACCAATAATATGATATTTATTATTAAATACTTAATATTATAAATATAATAATATCATATGTATTTAATAATAACTTAATATAATAACTTATTAAATACTTATTATTGTATTATTATTAAATGTTTTAAAAAAGAAATGTCAAAACAACTTTTATTTTTAGTTCCCTTTTATTTAAATTTCTTCAAGTTTTTTTATAAGAAAATAAATTTAACAAACTAAATTGAGAAAAATTCACTATTTTGTATTAATAGATAACAATTAATTAATTAATAGATAACAATTAATTAATTAATAGATAACAGTTAATTAATTAATAGAAAACAATTAATTAATAAATAAGAATTAATTAATAGATAACAATTAATTAATTAATAGATAACAATTTACAGTCATATTAGTTATCGTTATTTTGCGCGCATTTTGCAATGTTTGCAATGATCAAATAATTAAAAGGTTTGGCTAAAAAACAGTACAAAACTTGACGTGTAGCTGAAAAAACAGTACAAACATTAAAAATAAATAAGGTAATAAATATAAGATATACTAAACATAATAATACTAAAAAAGTCATTCAAATCTACTAATATTTATTGTCATTCAAATCTACTAATATAATACTAAAAAAGTCATTCAAATCTACTAATATCAATCTAATAAATATTTATTGATAGCTTCGTTAATGTTTCAAAAATTATAAAAGTAATAAAAAGAGCCACTTTTTTTATACAAGAAAACGAGAACACAATGAAGGTTCTCCTACTTCTAAACTACTATTGTAAAGTTACTAGTCATTAAAACTCTTCTACAGTTTGTGAATATTTGACAAAAATATCGACAATATTTTTGTCAGTTTTGCAAAAAGATTTTTCTCCGAAAAAATTCTTTAAAAAATTTGTTTAAAAAATTCAAAAAAATTTTAATAGTTGGAGGGGTGAGAGTGTTCTTAAGAATGATAAAAATTGAAACCAAAGATGCCATTCTCCAATAGGCAGGAAACCAGGATTCAGTCAAGCACTTATTAAATAGTTTAGAGAGAATTAATAAGAGTTAAAGGAAACACTTTTGCAAGAAACTTTTATATTTTGAAAGGTTCTATGATATAAACAATTATATACTCCTTAGAGAAATTACATACTTATTAATTCCTTTAATAAGTATATAACTATGCATATTATAAAATTTTATCAAAAAAATTATCAAAAATTGATCAAAGTTTGCATGAAAAATTGTTTTGAATTAATAAAAAATTTAATTCAATAAACATCTTTGATATATCTAATTATTATATATCTTATTAACCAGAATAAAAGTTGTTTGAAAATAAAACTCCCTTATAATTTAATAAAAAATTATTTAAAGTTATATAAAAAAAAAAAAATTGAAAGAATTGAAAAACAAGCTTATTCATGACCAATAACACAGGTTTCAAAATGGAGGTGCACAACCATCTATTTCTAAAAAAAAAGTCCTCTAGAAGTTCTCTTAAAAAAAAAAACAACCAAAGAAAAGGGTCTTTAGAAAACAAAAGCAGGAAGGGGTCACATGGGGGAAGGGAGTAAGAATTATTATTGTATCTCTGAGTGTTATGAACTTTTTTTTTCCTTGTGTACTGAATATTATTACATAAAGCAAATAAAACAAAAAATATTTTAATTGGTGTTTTATCGATTGAATTAAAGTAATTATGATTTTAAAATTTAATATATTTTTCTTTTTTTTACCCTTTTGTAGATTAAATTGTGTGAAATGCGCATCAATACTGCTTCTCTGCTGGCTCAGTTACTAAAAGATCGAGATAATCGAGAAGATGTTATTAAGCAATCAATTGTAATTTTGAAAATTCTTTTTTTGTTGTTTACACTTAAAAAGCTATAGTTTTAAATTGTGGTATGATAATGATGATGGTGATGATGATGATGATGATGATGATGATGATAATGATGATGATGATGATGATGATGATGATGATGATGATGATGATGATGATGATGATGATGATGATGATGATGATGATGATGATGATGATGATGATGATGATGATGATGATGATGATGATGATGATGATGATGATGATGATGATGATGATGATGATGATGATGATGATGATGATGATGATGATGATTATATTAACTTAATCATTATATTTAATAATCAGCAATAATTAAAATAAATGTAGTAATAATGAAAAGAACTTTAATTAAAAATAATTAGTATTCAATGTATTAGTATCATTATTAAAAAATTATAATACATTAAATAATAATAAAATATTAAATTTTTTTTTTTAATATATATTTAGTTTCCTTCTAATCTAATTATTCTTTAATCTATCTAAAGGTATAGGTGTATTTGTGGCAGGTGTGAAAGTTAAAAAATAATAATAATAAAAACAGAAAAAGTGGCAGTAACATATTTACAAACAAATTACTTTAAATTATTTTCCTATTCCTGTAATCATTGAGAATTTTTTAAGGTTAAGTGTAAAGTGGTCTTAAAATTAAGTGGTCTTAAAATTAGGGGGTCTTGAAATTAGCTCTGTTTAAGGCATTGTTGCATTTTTTATTTAACATCATGTAAATTTGGTGTTATAGATCATGATCATTTTTTTTTGTATTAATTGATCACAAATAATTTTATTATGACATATGACATTTTTTATATATACTTTTTATAGAATATTTTGTGTTAATTAATCACAAATATGTTTCTTACTGCATACTTTTTTTTTTAATTTTAAACAGAGAGAAATGGACTTAAAGAGAGATAAAAATATTCAAGACTACTGGTTCATACAATTCCAACGATTAGTTGACAGAAAAAACTTTGAAAGTAATTACATGGTAAGTGTATTTTCTAGAGATGCCATGAATATTTAGTAACTATTTGACATTTGGTATAATCTGCACAAGTTTTTCTATTCAGTTTTCTATTTATGCTAGGTTTGTTTACTGTTTTTTTGCATTTGCTGACCATCGCATTTAAAGGTCTGTCCTATCAAAGCAAATAGTTTTCATATAGAAAATCATTTTCATTTGCAGTTGAACTTTTCTGTTCGACATATTTATCTGGGTGCATATTTTCTGTGGCGACTTCCTCAAAATAATTCCAGAAACTGATGTGCATCTTAATAGTTTTTTTATCATTTTCAATGTCACTTTTTTTCTTTTGAAGTGGAGATCAATTATCCCTGATGCTACTAGTTATATTGCAACTTATTCTCAGAGCAAAACAATAATTCTCAAAAGAATTATTGTTTGCTCTTTGTGTTTTAACTAATCCCATTGAGCAGATGTTTAACGAATTAATTAAAGAATCTTGATCAGTTATGTTCTAAGAGACAGCTCATTTTTGTTCAAATACGGCTTTATAAAATAGTATTTTAAATTACAGTGTGTGTGACCACTTGTATTAGGCTTGGTAGTCAGGTAATTTAAGTGAAAAATACATTTCAGCCTTTCTTATCCCATACCAGAGTGGTTAAAATGGGTAACGATTCGTCTTGCAGAGCTACCACATGTGTTGTTTTTGATTGCATTTGATTTGATAGACCTTTGTAGTAAATAAATAAAACACTAGGCAGAATCATATTCTAAATCTTGTACACCTTTTATATTGGCTTCACTGTGATGAACAGTAAAGCCCATATGATAATATGATATGCCATTTTGTAAAGCATTTTGCAAACAAACGGTAATTTTTTTTTTTCATTATTTCCCATACAAAAAGTTCGAGTTAACCAAAAAATTTATTGAACGGGAAGAAAAACTGCTTCAACATAACAAACTTTGATCTGAGGCTCGATTTAACTGGAGAATTTTAATAGTAATCAATTAAACACTTCAAGGGACCAAATGAAACAGTTCAAGATAATAAAAGTTTGAGTTAACTGGCGTCAACTTATCAGAAATTAACTGTATATTTATAATTTATAAAAAATGTATATAATTATTAATTTTATAATATTATAATAGTATACATTTAACCTAATTTCTAGTCTAAAGTCTAGTATCATTTTATTATATAGAACACATTTTTATGGTTAGATTTTTCATTTTATTTTAATGTTGTTTTAAGAACTACTCAAATATTAATAACTGTGTACTTTGCTTAACATTGTTGTTTAAACATTTATCAAAAAAGCCCAATTTTTTTTTTTTTTCAAGTTGAATAGACTTTTTTGTATTTAAAAAAAAATCTTGAAACCAAGAGTTTGTCAGTTTTTGAACAACTTACTTAATATATATATATATATATATATATATATATATATATATATATATATATATATATATATATATATATTCATATATTTTATTTTTTTTTAATGTTAGGTCTTATTAAATAATAAGAGGTTTTATGCACTAAAAAAATAAGTTTTTTTAAAAGTTGTTACAATTTCCACCTAAATATAAAAAATTAAAGATGTGCATAAGTATTACAAGTGATTTGTTGTGTATTTACTTGTATTATTGCTATTATACTATTGGTATTTACTATATATAATGCACTTTAATGGTATAGGTATAGAAACATAATTATAAGCTTAACTAATAACTTTCATACTGTGTGATCTCTCTGATTCAAACTTTATGGGGAAAAATAAAAGTTCGAATTAGAGAGATTTTCAAATTATAGAAAGTTGACTTTTTTTCAAATATTCTCGTTAAAGTAATGAATAGAAATGAAGAAAAAATAAATAGTGATTCTTTGGCCTAAACACAATATATATTGTTTGTTTTATAATTTTAAATTTTCAAAAAAAAGTCAGTAATTGTAGATTATTTTTTGTGAGCTTGTAAATTCATGTTACAGTTTATGTCTTTAAGAGTTTTTGTCAAATTATCTCTAAAATTAGAATAAAAACTTAAAGTTAAAGTGGGTTAAAGAAATTGACTTTAGTCAATGGGTTAAAGAAATTAACTTGCTCCTCAAATAATTTTGCCAATATCTTTTTGATTAAGTCTTATAGCAACAAGGAATATTTTTCACACCTTTAAAACATCTAGGAGACTTTGATTTTCCAATTACAAGCATTTAAAGTCTTTTTACTCAAACATTTCCTGCGACCATCCCATTCAGGCAAACTTTACTATGCTTGCCTCCTTTGCACTTTTCATTTTTTAAATGTAAACTTTTGTTAGGCTAACATTGGTAGAAAAGGCTAAATTCATTGGCATTAAAAAAAAAAATTTCAAGTGGGTCTTGAGAGAGAATTGTAGGCAGTCTGGTTTCAAGCCATGGAGCAATCATTTGCTCATTAAAAGATATATCTACCATACCTACAAAAAAATATATAATTGCTTAAACTTAACTTGTATGTTTGAATGTAACTTTGACGTCTTTGTAAGTCTCAAGAATGTCCGATTCTGGAAAATATTTATTTTATTTTATTAAAGCAATTAAAGTAAAAAGTTTTAAAGTAATCATATATTGTAAAGTCATTAATCATAAAAATTGGATAAAATAAAATAAGAAATTAATTTTTTTTCCTTAAATTTGTCTAGCCATCCATCCAAAGCTTGAAAAGTTTTTAAGCTCAACTCTTTCACAAAATATAAAGCTTTTAGCAGCAAAACTAATTAGGGCATTATCAGCTCTCATTAATTTAAATCATTTAAGTACAGCTTTGTTGACTCGATGATACGTATCAACTTTCATCCGTTTAGCCAATTTTCCTTGACAAAAAGCATCAATGATTTTATTTTTATTTCTGCTTTAAATAATTTTTTTTTTTGCAGTGTCTTTGATACCATGATTTACTTTAAACAGAATAAAATAATTTATGCTAATCGTTTTTCAAATACTCAAAACATTCAAAAAAATTTCAAATAACAAGAAAATTAAAGTAATAAAGAGCATCATTTAGGTGGCAAAATATTTTCATGATTTAGTTTGTGTGGTAATTAAACACTGAGCTCGGAGATCTTTCCCATTTCATGCAAATGGTATACTTTCGTGTTATGAATGTATCCAAGTTCACCTGCTAAACAAGACTTAGTTAATCTTGGATTGCTTTCAAATAGATCGCTTTAAATGATCCAAATCCAATTTTATTTTTTTAATTCTGCCAAATCTGGGTTGATCTTGTATTGTTATGTTGCCAAAAGCATTGAAACTAATACTTTGCTATTGCCATAAACACCAAACCTTTACCTATCTAATTGCATATATTCTGTGTGGTTTCAACCACTGAGTAGCCTAACTGAAACTCTTAAATCAGGCAGTGTTGCACCTGGTCTTATAGCATTGTCTATTATCGTGATATACAAAAGTTATGTGGAAGTGTTAATTTAATGTGATGCAGAAAATTTTATTGACCTGATAGGTTATTTTACTGCTTTATATTTAAATCATAAAAAGTTGTCAAAGTTTTCAGAACTTCTTTTTTTTTTTTAAAAAAAGGGATTTTTAGAAAAGTTACTTATTACTTTTAGCTGAATACAAAGCAAGAATACTCCCTAATAGTTTATATAAACAAATTTTTAAAGCTGAGTTTTTGCACAAAATCAAATATTTAAATTTTGTGGCGTTCTTTCTTTGTTTTATTTTAATTGTTTAAGATAAGCTAAGGGTTTTTTTTTAATACGATTTGTGGTATATTTAAGCTGAAATTATAGGTATATAAATGGAAATACATCATTTTGCTAATTTTAAAATCTAATTTTTTTTTTTTTTTTTTCAAAGTTTAATGTTTATGATTTCATATTTGTATGGTTTGTACAAATTGACATAATGCCATTATCTCATTTAATTATAATATTATGGAAAAACGATTTTTTTTTGAACAAAATGCTCTTCTAGGTGTTGAGCTGTTTTAAATCAATTTTATTATGATCCAATCTGGGAAAATTGCCATCCATAGTTCGCGAGTTTTTCCTACCCTTATCCGCTTAAATTGGGGGTTTTTCTACCCTTAGAATTAAATGGAGGGTTTTATATCAGAGTTTTTTTCTCCTAGTTTTAGTTGCCTTCCCCACTGCTAATTAGCTTCATCTTTTATGTTAGTTTACCTCTACAAGGCCGAGAAGGCCACTACAGACGTGGAGGCTACTTAATTGTGGTTATAAACCTCTCTCAACTCTACAACTCAAAAACACGAACCTTAGCAACTTGTGCAGCCGTGGCGCAGTGGTTAGAGCGCTTGCTTTATAAGCAGGAGATCCAGGTTCAAAACGAGCTTTGGACATATTTTCACGTCACGGTAAGGCGGTGCTCTATGACAAGACCGTTAGGACTTCTTGGGGCACCTGGAGAAAAAAAGTTACGTCAACAAGCAAGACCGCTGCGCAGAGAAACAAGTTGAGCGCAGTACTACCAGGGACGTGGTGGGGGTTGAACTCAAAACCTCTCGCTTATGAAGCGAGCGCTCTACCACTACCGCATATATATATATGATCAGTTTAACATCATAAGCAAAATTTTATAGACAAAATACTATAAGTGTAATCTAAATTAATGAATACTTTTTTAAAAAATAAAATGCATAAGTAATATTGAATTAAATAAAGGTGTGATGATAAATTTTTGAAAAAAATGATCATCACACCTTTTTGATGAAAAAGTTGAAACATATGTTTTTGTAATTATTTACAATAATATTTATCATTTATAATGCTTATGTATAAAAAAAGTCATAATTATAGTACTATTTAGTTTTTTTGTGTAATTAGTTTTATAAATCATTACTTTATGTTTAATGAAACAAAACTAATTACCTAAATGAATGATCACGTTTTTGCCACCTTTGCAACTGCTCGTCATTAAGCAGATATTCGTAATGACTTTAAAAAAGGTTGTCACTACTAGGACTACCAGACTACCATATGTACCATGATTATTTTTTTACTGCCTAAATGATGCTCTTGATCACTTTATTTTCTTGTTATGAATAATTTTCTTGTTATACAAATAAAAGTAATAAAAGGAACAGCCCATTAGCCATCTTTATTTGTTTGTTTGTTTTTTCTTTTTGCTTCTCCGTGATTTATCAAAGTTATGCTCATTTAAATCATTTCTGATCACTATAGTAACAACCTTATAAAATACAACTAATAGTAATAAAATACCTTTAGTGTATTACAATGACTATGAATTTAGGTTTGGAACATATATACATATGAAACACATACCTACACTACCTATGAAAGACATTTATAAAGCAAATTTAGTTTTTTACTCTTTTTTTTGTCTGAAAATTGGTTTGGATAAATGAGATTAGATTGATTATAGATTGGTTTAAGTAAATGAGATTAGATTGATTATAGATTGGTTTGGATAAATGAGATTAGATTGATTATAGATTGGTTTATTAGATTAGTTTATAGATTATTAGTTTATAGAAAATTGTATGGTTGGGACTGTCTGCGCAGATATGCGCAGACAGTGTAATTTGTCTGCGCCGACAAAATTTACTGCTTTGCAGACAATTTTTTGAAATCAACAAAAAAGTTTTAAACTTAAAAAATGTTTTAAGTAATATTTAACTTTATTATAAATTCAGTGATTAGTAACAATAGGAGTTTTCAAAGATTCTTACAGTAATAAAAAAATATAATGCTGGCACCTATTTGGTGATTTCTTGACATTCAATTTCATTGAGAATTGCACCTTCTTCAAGAATGTAATCAGTCTTGTCATTTGTGTCCATCAGCACACTATTGGTATACAAGAATACCAGCTTTTCAACTCTCTCATTCGTAAGATGATTTCTTAGTCGCGAGTGAATAAATCGAAAGGTCAACCAAGCACTTTCTGTTGTAGCCAATGAGCAGATTATTTCGTTAATAGGCTTAGCAATTTCGTAAAGAGCAGGATATTTATCGCGACCGATAATCTTCCAATAATTTTGCGCGTCCATCTTGAATATTGTTTCCTTTCTTCTCTCAGGCAGCGCAGCCATTTCTCCTATAAAAGTAATCAATTCATCCTCAGCAATGTCAGCAATTTCAGGTTTGATCTTTTTGGCGAATTCAACTGTAGCAGTGATAAAATCGGTTTTATCTCCATTCAAATATAAACCTTCTGCGGCATTTTTGGGCGTTAATATGAAACCAATTCCAATACCTGGTGTAAAGAGAAAATTGAGGCGAGATTGCACTTTTTGTTGTATGTCTTTATCATTCATATATAAATTGTACATTTGACCAAAGTAATCATACACGAGAGACAATGGAACTTTATTACTTTCTAGCTTTCCGATCATGTTGGAAGGAAATTCAATGCTTTTGACAAGCTTAGAGAGATGGTCCCAAAATCGGTTAGATTTTATCAACGCCATAGCATCAGCAGATGTATTCTTTGGTTGAATTTCCTTCAATAATGTACTTTCTTCGTCTACCAACTTAATAAGAATGTATTTTGATAGCTTGAGGCTGCTCATTGATTTATAATAACTAAACCATTGTGTAGATACAGGCATGGACAATGAAAGAGAAATATTTGAGCGACTTAACGGAATCCTTAAAGGGCTCCGATTCGACTAAACGAAATGATATACCCGTACGGTAAAAGAAATTAGCAAGCTTCGTGTCAATATCATTTTTGAGCTCTTCATTAATTGGTGGTGAGAATAATTGATTAGATGCGACAATTCATAATTACGCTTAGAAAACAATCTTTTTTCCTGGACAATGGCGTTTGGACATGTTGATCTTTTATGCGCTGCAAGGCGTTCCTTCAACCATTGTTTTTTTACATGCTAAACAAGTGCCAGAACGCTTCTCTCGATCAAGATTTGTCAAATAATTCGAAATTTTAATGTTTTCCATTTTGAATGACGAAAATGCACGATTTCTTGATTCTAAATCACTTTAAATTGTAGTAAGAAACACTTACACAAGTTTATATCGATTGATTATATGTAGCTCGAACCAAACAGAAACAGATAAGTAATGAAAAACTTGTAAAAAGCAGATAATTATCATAATTATCTACTTTTTACGAGTTTTTCCAAATGTCTGAAATTATTTTTGCATAATTAAATTATGCAAAAATAATTTCAGACATTTGATTCATATAAATTAAATTTTTTCATCGGCGCCGACGTCTGCACAGATATGCGCATATTTTGTCTTCGCAGATATGCGCAGAAACATTTTCCGAACCCTAGAAAATTGGTTATAGATTAGTGTCAGTATTTTATAAAGTGTGTAAAATAAAGTATTATGTGTTTAAATAATACTTGAGCCTAATGTTTTGCATGCAAAATTTATTTTATATAATGTATTTTTTCTACAGGCTATTATTAATTCCTCGCGTCCTAAACCTCAAATTGATAATAATAAATGTGAAAATGACTCCATGGTTAATCAAGTTGTTTCCAGACCACATACAGTTGAAGAAAATCTCTGTAAAGAACAAGATATAAATGTATTTAATTCAATTTTCATTTGTTTTGTTTTGTTTATTTTTGAAAATGTAAAAATTTTAAATATTTATATGTAAATTATATTATATTGAAATTATTTATACATAGGCGCAGTGGAATGAAGATAATGATATCCTGCAACATGAATACAACAAAAGTTGTAATTCTAATTTTTATAAAGAACTAGAGTGTGTTGTTTGTATGGATGTTCTGGTAATCAGATTTTATTTTAGGCTTTTTTTTTTATATATCTTACAAAGGTAACACATTGTATTATGATTGTTGGTGTAAAAATTATTTTTTTCTAAAATGTCTAAAATTGTAGTAGCCTGTGTTTATTTTCATATTAATAGCATTGTTTTATATTTATATTCATACTAATAGTATTATTTTGTGTTAATTTTCATATTTTTGCATTATTTTGGAATGGTAAAGTGTATCATGTTCATATAAATTAATGACCTATTTTTAGAAAATCTTTCAGAAAAAAATTAAATCTTTTATTGATTTTAATATCTCACAAAATCTTACAAAAGTCAAAAGTGACTGAAATAATGAAAAGTTTATCAGTGATAAATAATAAAAAAGTTTATCAATGATAAATAATGATAAAAAAAGTTTATCAGTGAAATAAATCAAGAAGATTTCTTTAAGTATTTAAATTATCTTTTAGACTATTTTTTAGAGATTTTTTTTCATGATTAAGAAGCCAGTAATTATTGCTGTCGGTAATTTGAAGTTTTGCAATGTGAATTACATTTGAAATCATAACTTCAATAATATCATTAAATAAATTATTTAACAATATCTGAAAGGAGTAAATCTAAGTTACAAATTTAATCTTGGAAACCTAGAATTGTTAGAAAATTGGAAAAGCATACTTGTGCTTCTCATATCAACTTAATAAATTTTTCCAAGTTATTCTCTAACTGCACACAAGGAATTTAAAGTTTATCATTTATTTATAAATTTATTTGCATTATGATGTATAAACAATATTATTTCTTAGTGTTGAGGAAGCATTCTTAATTACTTTTTCTCATAAATATTTCTCATAAAAAAAGAATTTTGCTATGTATATAGAATAAAGTATGCAAAATACGAAAATAAAAAAAAATTTTTTGCAAGACTCAAAATCTTTTAATTTTGTCTGGTATTGGTACTATGTACCAGTATCTGTACAAAATTTGTACAGCATTTAGGTCTTCTTACAACATTTAAGTAAAGTATACTGGCACAATAACAAATCTGATGCTTAAAGCTTGACATATCAATTGTAGACCATCTATCCTTGTACACAGCCCGCTTAGGCATTGTTCAAAAATCCTCTATAGCACAAGCTTCTTTTTGCTGAATTGTTCTTTTTTTTGAACAAACGGTATCTTCTGGGCTTTAACCCAATTTATTTCCAAATTAGTTTAGTGAGATGTTCCAAATTGGGCCAAAAGATGTACTTAGTGTCTTGATAATATTTATTATTAAAAAGCTGCAAGCACTTTTGTAAACACTCTTTTAAATAGATCTCTTGGTTTATTGATTGGCCATAAGGAACAATGTAAGCTGATGTGGCTCTTCGTGGGGTGATGGCCATCCATGCAAGTAATTTTTTTTTTGATTTTGCAATGTCATAATACTTAACAATGTCTGGTGTCAAATTTTGATCATTTAAATAGTATGTATTATTACCAGCTGTTGTGCTATTTGACCAAGTAAAGTAAGACTAATTGTCAATAATAAATTTGTGGTCACGATATTTTGAATAGAGTCAATCACATTTTCCACAACCCAAAAGCCTCTGTTTATATGTTCTGCCAGGTTGTTTTTTTTTTTTTTTTTTTTATAACAAAGAAAAGCCTTTGAAATTGACACACCTCTTCGATTGTTAAACATTTTTCTTAATTTGATGCATTTGTTTTGTGTATTAAAAGTAGGTCTTTATCCATTTCTAGCTTTCCAACCCAATGGTTTATTTTGATCATAACATATATATATATATATATATATATATATATATATATATATATATATATATATATATATATATATATATATATATATATATATATATATTAACTATAATAATATAAAGTAATATGACATGATAAATGGATGTTTATTTAGTTTTGACAAATACTATTAAAAGACAAGTTTGTTGTAAATTTTTCTTATAAACAAAAAACAAAAAAAAGAGTTCTATTTTCTTCATACTCTGCAAGTTCTAAAAAGCAAGAGTTAAAATCATTTTCTGTCAAATCAACTTTCTTTTTTTTTTTTCTTTTTTTTTTTGATTTTAGGTGTTAAATGATTGGAACTAGTAGCAATATTAATTACTTCTGGTGAAGTTTTATTTGTTTGATTTTACATTGCAGTCTCTAATAGCATTAATATTGCTCGCTCTCTCTTTAACAATAGGAAGAAATTTGAACTTGTAAAGAGGATAATGTTGGATAAGATGTATCTTTCACTATCTGTAATATCCAAATTATCTTGAGATAAGAATCTTTTATTTAAAGATGCTGAATGTTGTTTGGTTGTCTGAGCTGCATCATCTTTATGATCAACTTTTGATAAAAATCTTTGTAAAATACATATATCTGGAACTACTGTTGACAAACTCAGAAGTCATAAAAATTAGTAAGTTCGTAAAAAGGTTAAAAAGTATGTAATAGATTTTCAAATAATTTCTAATCATTTGATTTGAATGTTGGTAACTCATTATGATCAGCTAAATATATTTAAACTGTTCTTATAAGTTTCTGAAGTGTTAGAATTGTGTATACTTAATGTTAGAATTAACATTAAGTATGAACTATTCAAAAAAGTGGGGACAACTTACACTGAAATAAAGGTGTTTTCTTTTGTTGTTATTAAGTTAATATTATTATTTTTTTCTCTTTATGTAGTTTTAAATGAAATTTTTTGGCGTGATTGTGAACTGGAGTTGAAAACTCCAGTGCACAAGTTTGGAGTTTCTGGTAAAAAAGTATTTTACCAGAATTGTTAGATCCCCTGCTTATCTACTTTCCACATAGAATACAAACTGCTGTCGATTCAGAGAGAGCATTTTAAGAAGCAAACAAGTCTCTTCATTTTAGAATGTTTGCTGCGATGATATTTGATAATATTTTACTTAAAAATTTAAAAGTTAATTTTACTTATAAAAATACCTAGTGTAGGTTTTGAAAAAAAAAACATTGTCCCCTAGGGGACAATGTTTTTTTTTTCAAAGGTAGATATATTTAAAAATTACATAGGATATTTATGAAAGGCTACCCAGAATACCCTTAAAGATTATATTTTAATTAGACATTATTAGGCATAGTTATATTTAGATTATATAAGATTGTTCTTAGATTAAATAAGATTATATTTACATTAGATAATATTATATTTAAATTAGATAAGAAAAAAGTAAAGGCATTGTGTATATTAGAATGAAAACATAAAGTAAAACAGGATGGAATAAAATAGAGAAAACAGAATAAAATGAGATGATATATATAATTGAGTAATGTTTATATTTTATTTAATCATTTAAAAAACTTATTACAAAGTTATCTTTTTCACCAAATATTGTTGTTGTTTTTTAAAAAGTGAGGGTTAATTTTTTTGTGAAACAATTAGTATATTATATTATGTATACATTATATTGAAAATTTTAGCAGAACAATAAAAACAAATATTAAGGATATATCAATGGTCCTAACTTAAACAAGTTTGCATTCTTTCGTCTTATATTTTAAGCCATTAATGAGATGTGTTAATTTTAAATAGTCAATGGTAATAACAATGATCTTCCGTATGACTTTAACAGGATATTAGTAATATTTTATCTTTTTTATTAATATCAAAGCTATAATATTTCAGTGATTTGGGCACTTTATTTTTCATTTTAAAATTTTTTGTATTATTCTATTTTAAAATCCTGAAAAAATTTTTTCATTGTTAAGTAAAGCAAATACTTGATTTTGATTTAAAACATGTTGCAATTTAAGTTTAATTATAAACTTACTTATCAACTAATTAACTAACTAATTAATTAATAATAAACTCACAATAACCTACAAAACTCAAATCAAATCAAATTTATTTATTTTATTATTTTAGATAAACTGTTATTATTAGGAGATTATTTTTTTTATTAATTGTTGTTGTTGTTTTTTGTCCCTTAAAAACTTTAATTTTTTTTATTTACCTACTTTTTAGTCCTTTTATATATATATATATATATATATATATATATATATATATATATATATATATATATATATATATATATATATATATATATATATATATATATAAATTATGTTAGTGTATTCTACAAACAGAGTGCTCAATGTTCTAAAACAACAGAGCAATGATAAATTAGTAAAAACACTTATCTAATTTTTGATTACTTCAACACTGTGTTTCACCATCAGTAGGTTCATCAGAATACAAAATCAAAATTAATTTCTAAATGCAGACATCAAAATAAGTTCCTTTTAAAAAATTATAAAAACAAATGACCAGTCCAAATTTATCCTAATTCTAAAGAATTCTTTTCATGATTTTTTAACTATCTAATGTAGTTGATGCAACTTCCTGGTTGCAAATTACTACAGTTAGTACATAATTAATTATAACAATTCCCAAATTCCTGTGAAATATTTTTCTATAATTTGAAATTTTTTTTATGTTTAGACATTCTTCCTGATGAACCTACTGATGGTGAAACACAGTGTTGAAGTAATCAAAAATTAGATAAGTGTTTTTACTAATTTATGTATATATATATATATATATATATATATATATATATATATATATATATATATATATATATATATATACACATACACATACAGTAGCGGCATAAAGTCTTTGCCACACTCAGGAAAAAACTCAGGAAAACAAGAAAAAAGTCATTTATTTTTATTATGCAAAAGTTAAAGCACCACCAAACAGCACCAAACATGACTCAAATGATATAAATGCATAGCACTATAAAAACAACACAAATATAAAAAAATGTTAATATTTTGAGTGTCCACCACGCGCATCAATGACTGCCTGTATGCGCCTAGGCATTGTACCAGCTTTTGGACTGTGGCAATTGGGATTGCATGCCAAGCAGACTCCAACTGTTGCCACAACTCATCCAAATTGCTGGGCTTGCTTTTCTGCACCATTCTGAACAGTTCCTCCCACAAATTTACAATGGGTTTCAAGTCGGGACTTTGTGGCGGCCATTCAATCACATTGATGCGTGCGCTTCAAAAGTATTCAGTAACTTTTTTGGCTTTAAGGCAGGGAGCATTGTCTTGTTGGAAAACAAACGTCTTATTCCTTTAAAAAAGCTTGGTGGCAGATGGTTTAACTTGTGTTTTGAGTATTTCTATGTACTTGTCTTGTTTAACAGTGCCTGTACAACGATACAGCCAACCAACACCAAATCCCGACATGCAACCCCAAATCATAAGGGAACCTCCACCATGTTTCACTGTTGGTGCAACACATTGAGAATTAAATCTCTCACCAACTTTCCTTCGAACATACGCTCGTTTTGCTCCACAGAATACAGTAAAACAACTCTCATCACTCCACAACACTTTATTCCACTGTTCAACAGTCCAGTTCTTGTGTTGCCTTGCAAATGCTCGTCACTTCGCAATATTGTCAGGCCGCAATAATGGCTTCTTGGCAGCAACTCTGCCATTCAACCCAGCTTGCTGAAGGCGTTTTCTTATGGTTCTTGCTGCCAGATTGATGCTGTGCGTTTTTCCCATGTAACTGGCTACATCAGATGTCGTGTCAAAGCGATTACCCAGACTTGCCCGAACCAAAAAGACTTTTTGTCTTTTACTGTCCCAGTCTCTCTCTCTCTCTTTTGATGGTGTAGGTGACAGTCCTCAAGCTAACCTTTAATGCTTTAGCAATGTCCCTGTAGGAAATTCTTTGTTTTGCCATTACCACTATTTGCAGGCGTCGTTCAAGAGATAATGGGATGGCCATATCGATAACAATCCTATACAAAAAAGTACATTTTTTTCTAATAACTCATAAAATTATGTAGAAAATAATTGTTCACATTAAGTTTAGTTGACAAGAATAAAAAATAAATTAGAGATTTGGTGTGAAATAATGATATATGTGTAATTGTAGTTAATTAGACTAATTATAATTACTAATTATAATTAGTAATTAATTAATAATTACTATGGTGTTAAACCAATCAAAATTGTAGTAAAAGTTATAGAGTGATAATATGTGGTATACAGCAACCACAAATTTCAACAAATATGCGCAAAAACATCTAAAAATTATATTTTACTTACCAGTATAATACAGATTGTATGGAAGATAGTGGCAGGTGTCTCAATCAACCAACAATAGCAATTAAATTAACAAGTTAAACTATATGAAAACCGTTGCAAAAAACGCGGGAGATGTCCAAATAGAGATTTAGACAAATTCTTGAAGGAAAAGCTTTAAAAAGTAATATACCAAGGCAACCTAAGTACAAGTTGTGTAAAATCCAACAGTGTGGCAAAGACTTTATGCCACCACTGTATATATATATATATATATATATATATATATATATATATATATATATATAATATATATATATATATATATATA
>NC_088921.1:50285000-50465000 GCF_038396675.1 Hydra vulgaris
TAGGTGCATTATCTAGTGAGTTTGGTGTCCACATTTGAGGGTGAATAAATCTGATTTTTTGGTCAGTTAAAAACATAATGGTCATTTTTGAAGAGTGACCAGGTGCGCAGTCTTAATGATCATTTTTAAAGATTGGCCAGGTGCGGAGTCCTAATGGAAAAAAATTCATTTTATGAATATAGTCTTTTGATACTTTTAATTTATGGCTTTAAAATACTTCCTATATAGTTACTTGAATTAACTTTTATTTCTTTGACAAATATTAGAGATGTTAATCCTTTCTTCCGCAAATTCCACCCCATTACATGACAGCTTTTTACATGACAGAAAAAAATAATTTTAATAATAAGGTACTCATGGTACTTTTTGATATTTACATAAATGTTTGGGTTTCTGATCACAATCAGTTTGGTGGAATAGTTTTTCATCTGTTGTAATGATTTTTTCCAGTTTTTCTTAATAAATGCATAAAGTTATTTTGACCTTGTAAACCTTCTCTCGATTGCACCAGGTGATAATCCATGTAGACATCTTTTTTTTAATTCATCTGAATTTTCAATCCGCGAAATGAAATAAAAAATTTTCCAAAATTAGTTTGAGAAAGTGGTTGTCGAATTAAATTATCGTTCTTTAAAATATATTTATTTCTATCTCTTTGTAAATACAAGTTACGAAATGAAACGGGTGATAGGTGGATCTTGCATTTATACATAAAACAAAGAATATTAAAAACATTTAACTCATATATATTGAGTGCTTTCACATCATATAAAAGAGGCTTGGTGTAAGCAAAACGGTCCTTGAAATTTATAAGGCGTAATTAATGTTTCTGTTGCCGATAGAGAGGTTTAAGTTTACTTTTATAAGTGCTACCCCAAGCAATGTTTGCATAATTAATATGGCAATGAATTAGCAAATAATATAACTGAATTAAGGTATGTTTATCTAGAAAGTTTCTTATTTTGTATAAAATCTTTGAAATTTTATTGCACTAGTTAGCAATGTGGCTTTTCCAATTAAGATTTTCATCGATATATACACCTAAAAATCTTGTCACTCTTTTAAGTTTTTGAACTCTTTTAATAATTATGTTATCGATAAAAAGAAAGGGTAAGTTGCTAGGCAGCTGGTGCTTTTTACCATAAGGACGAAAAAGAATCCATTTAGTTTTATCAATATTTAATGATAGTTTTGTTTAATCTAAACCATTCAATATTTAATGATAGATTTGTTTAATCTAAACCATTCGGAAATTTTGGTTAGTTCAATGTTCATGTTGCTAAAAAGTGTAAAAATGTTTTATGAGAAAGAAATGTTAGAATCATCAGCAAACATAATTGTCATTAGGTTAGAAGCTTTTAATAGATCATTAATATATATTAGAAATAGGAGGGGTCCTAATATGGATCCTTGAGGAACTCCACATGAAATATTTAACAAATTAGATGATACGTTATCTCTGCATAAACAAATTGTTTCTGATTATTTAGGTAACTTTTAAGCCAAATTAATATATTTCCAGTAATTCCGTACCACTCCAACTTTTTAAAAAGAATTTTGTGATCAATAGTATCAAAAGATTTTGCCAAGTCAATGAAAACACCTAAAGTAAATTGAGAATTTTCAAATGAGTCAGATATAAGGCCACGCGGTTAAGGTTTTTTTCGGTTCGGTTTTTTTCGATTCGATTTTAAACTTAAACCCATCGGTTCGGTTTTTTTCCGGTTCGGTTTAAAACAAAATTCGGTTCGGTTTGGTTCGGTTCGATTAAAAACAAAATATGGTTTTAAAGGTAATTATTTATATATATATTTTACAACTTTAAAATATAATTTTTTTAAAAATACCCAATTATAAATTAATTTTTATTTTTTAATGTTTTCTTTTATGTAAACAATATTCTCGACATTTTCAATGGCCAATGTGGTTCTTCTGGCGGTTACGACATTACCGGCAGTTGAAAAAACTCTCTCTGATGTTGCAGAAGTTGCTGTTATACATAGGTATTTTCGTGCATAATCAGATAGAATTGGGTACTGTAACTTCATTATTTTCCACCATTCTAAAACATTTGTTTTTTCGTCTGCTGTTTCGGCTCCTAAATAATGCTCAATTTCTAAACTCAATTTAGTTGTCGTCGAAGCGCTGCGTGCTGAAATATCTTGTTTTAGTCTTTTTTTAAGCAACTCGTGGTGATTAACTTTAGTATTTGGATTGCTTTCATTGTCTATTTTACTACTTGTGATTGGAAGTTTTTCTTTTTTTTTTTGCTTTTTCCTGCGTCAATAATGCTTCTTTTATATCATCAATTTTTTTATATTCAATTAAATGCAGGCCTTTGTAACGCGGATCTAAAAAATTAGCATAACAATTAATCAGCTGCTCAGCACCATTGAAAGAATATCTTTCCTGTAGTTCACTTATCAGCATTTTTATAAAAATTCTTGTTGCTTTGTCTTTGTGATTTTGCTGGGCAAGTAGTTCTTGGTGCAAGGAATATAATTCAGGTATTACATCTTGGATTGTTGGTCTTTTATCAGCTGATAAACCTACTGAAATGTTGAAAATTTTTTCAAGAAACGGCATGCTGTATTCTAATGTCTTCCATTGATCATCTGAGGGGCATGACCTTTCAAATTCTTCATTTGATTTTGCAAGTGTTTTGATCGCTTCTTTGAGTTGAAGGACTGACTTTATGCACATGTACTCAGAATTCCATCGTGTTGTACACGGAACAACCAATTTCTTGGCCTTAATTCCAAGTTCTTCGCATGCACCTTGACGCTTAGCAGTAGAGAGATAACTTCTATGTGCGTGTGATGCTAAATCTGTGCAGTTTTTAATTGCTTTTGAAAGTTCAATTGAATTTTTAATTGCTTTAAGAATAACTAGCTGGATTGTGTGATCGTTGCAGCGCAACTCTGAATTAATTTCATCACTTTCTTTAGCAGCTAAAACAATGTTGCTGCCATTGTCATTAACGCAGGCTCTGTGCACTTCTTCATTTAAGTTCAAATTAGCAATAAAAGTATCAAGGTTTACTGCGATTGCTACCCCAGTGTGTCTACCAGTAAATGGTGTGCAAGCAATGAGAAAACTCAATAAATTAAAATCTGAATTAATGTAGTGAATTGTAAGACTCATGAAGGAATCATTGTTTCGACTTGTCCAGAGATCTGTTGTAAAACTCCAGTCACATTTGGAAAATCTTTGACAAATTCTAGTTGTAACCCTTCCTTAACTTTGTCATACAACATTGGAAGTTTATGACGTCTAAATGTTGATGCAGATTTGACAGTAAATTTATTATTTACTTCATCGATAAATTCTTGAGCTCCTTTATTATCCAAAACTTCAAAAGGTAGACCTAGAGTGCAGACAAACTTTGTTAAATCTAAGTCAAACTTTAATTGCTTTGGATCATTTAACCCATATTTTTGATTTTTTAATATACTACTTTTAATTGTTTTTGTTTTGTCGTCTTTTTTTATATCAAACTTTCGTTAATTAGATGCCTCTATGGTTTTTAAAAGATGTTCCTTCCAAGATGTTTCATGTTTGGTTTTAACATGGCTGGTTATTGTTGAAGTATTGCCACAGTTTATTTTGTAAGATTTAAAGCAAATTTTACATTTAGCTTCAAATTTATTCAGCTTTTCAAAGAATTGCCAAATACCACTTTCTTTCGGCATCTTCAATTTCAATAAAGTATAAATGTATGTATGACCGGACTAAAAAAAAATTAAATAAAATAAACATATATACATATTTGTTTTGGTCAAGTAACAGATAACTAAGTTGATAACAAGTAGTATAAGATTAGAAATTGTTAAAGTTAGATTAAAGACAAAGTAAATCACAAATTATATTTAAAGTATATTCACAAATAAATTTAATTGAAGACTTATTCAAATTTAAAGTTTACAATTGTTTGTATGTTTGTCAAGCTATTATGAAAAATAAATATATGTTAAACAGTAAAACTTATTTGTTTTATTATTTATCTAAATTAAAAAGCAACGTTCTTATAATAAAAATATTATACAATATATTTTAATTTTTAAGTAAAATAAAAAATTACAACAGTTTAGAAAAAAAGTTCAATTTACTCACATGTTACAGTACAATGGTATCAAAAACTGTTAATAGCCAATATTCTTCTTGGTCCGCAACATTTGATATAGTTTTGCGGCAACTGTTTACGACTATTTTGGAGTTATGTTTACAATCTCATCTTTTTGACTTATTTTTTTTCTGTGGTTTAATAATACTAAACTTTCATAAATAAAGTTTATTAAAAAAATATAAAATTAAGTTTTATAATTATTAAAATTTTTGTATAGGTTTTTCAGCTTTTTTCGGTTTCGGTTCAGTTCGGTTGATTATTTAAAATATTTTTATCGGTTAAAATATTTTTATCGGTTTAAAATATTTTTATCGGTTCGGTTCGATTCGGTTTTCTTAGTTCGGTTTTAACCGAAAAAACGGTTCGGTTCGGTTAACCACGTGGCCTTAGTCAGATATATTTTTTGTAAATTGTAAAATGGCATGTTAAGTGGAATTGTTTTTTTGGAATCCATATTGATCGCTGTTTAGTAAATTGTTTATAGTAAGATGATTATAAATTTTATAGTACAAAATTCTTTCTAAAACTTTAGAGAATACAGAAAGTAGTGAAATTGGACGATAGACTTATATTCTCAACGTCACCACCTTTAATATTGGTATGACTTTTGCTAATTTTAGAGCTTGGGGAAAAGTTTTAGAGCTTGTGGAAAAATTGATATCGAAAAAATCTTAAAGAGTATATCTTTTAAAACATCAAATGAACTTATAATAATGTTGCCGTTAATACCATCAGGGCCTACTGCTTTGTTAGATTTCAACATTTTAAATGCAATTTCAAACTCTTCAAAAGATAATTCAAAAGAGTTCAAGTAAGAGTTTAGAGGGAAACATAGATCAATCATTAAGCTGTTTGCTATAGGAATGTTTTTTGCAAGATTTGGTCCTACACAAAAGACGCAAAATATTTATTAAACTCTTCCGTAATTTGTCTTTTATCATATAAAAATTCATTATTATGTTTAACCATGTTTGGCAAAGGGTGAGATGTACTTTTTTTGCAGCCAGTAATTTCTCTTATTATAAACCAAGTGCGCCTAAAATTTAATTTATATTTATCTAGTAAATTTAAATAATATTTTTTTTTTTTTTTTTTTTTTTGAGTCTTTCAAAAAGTTTAGCATAATTTTTATATATAATTTTATTTTCATTTGTTTTACACTTTAAGTAATTAATGTATAATTTTTGTTTAATTTTTGAAGACTTACGCAAACCCTTTGTAATCCAAGGCGATTTAATACTTTTAGCTTTGAGTTTTAAATTAACTTCAGGGAAATTAGTGTCGTAAATATCATAGAAAGTTTTAAAAAAGGAGTTATAAACTAAGTTTGTATTAGCAGAGGCGTTAATAAAGTTCCAATCAATTAAAGATAATTGTTCTTTAAAAGATTCAAGGTTTTTATTTATAAAAATTCGCTTTTTGAAAACTCGTTTTTCATTAGGAAGTAATTTATTATCTATATTTATAAAAAAGAAAACATGAAAATGATCAGATATGTCATTTTTAATTATGCCTTTTTTTAAGGATACGTTAAAAACATCAGTGGTTAAAATATTATCAATTAAAGAAACACTTGATTGAGTAATTCTTGTCGGTTTGCTAATCAAAGGAATCGCACCATTTTCGAGAATGCCATTATAAAACTTTTTAATGTTATTATTGACGTGGTATTGAAAACAATCTAAATTCAGATCACCCAATAAGTAGATAAATTTATTTTCGCGGTTACTTTTTTTAATAACGTCATTACATAAAAACGAATTAAAATTTTTAGTTTTACCTGAAGGTTGGCGATAACAGAAACTTAGAA
Organism: Hydra vulgaris; assembly: GCF_038396675.1. Taxonomy (NCBI): domain Eukaryota; kingdom Metazoa; phylum Cnidaria; class Hydrozoa; order Anthoathecata; family Hydridae; genus Hydra; species Hydra vulgaris. The sequence continues at coordinate 50,290,937 of NC_088921.1, forward strand.
TTTTATTTTTTATTTTATTGGTTAAAATTTCAATCGTTAAAACCTCTTTATCAGCATCAGTGATGCTTCTGTCATGCCGGGTAAAATATTGTAAGCTATTTTTAACATAAATAAGAACGCCTCCGCCACGGTTATTTGCATTTCGTGCCAATGAAATTGCACTAAAACCCGGCAGTTCAAAATTGGTAAAAGAATTTACGTCATCCAAACTGCACCATGTTTCTGTTAAGCAGATTATATTAAAAAGATTACTAGTTTCTTCAATAAAATTACTAAAGATTTCAAAAAAAATTTTTAAACTTCGAATACTATTGTGAATTGTGTTAATATTATTTTGATCAAGAAATCCTTTAATTTCATGGGTATAAAAGTAGTTGCATTTATTTTGCAAAGCATCAGAATCAGTAAAATAATTAAGATCAGGATCAGATTCCTCGTCTAATAAGAAATCATTAGTTCGAAAAAAATCATAAAAACTAGACTCAAAATTTAAAGTTTTATTAGAATCCATTTAATTTTTGTTTTTTCATATTCGAAATGAGATCAAAGAATTTTATTTATAAATCCCGTATGATTAATTTATACAACTTTAGCGTACTTACCCTTCGCCCTTAAATCTTTTGCCTCATTCAGGAGTTTTTTCCGCAATTCCAGCGTATGATCACCATAATCTTCATTTATGTAAACCTTTTGAGTCCATAATTTCATCGTCGTATATTTTCTTAATATAGTAGCTTTGTCTTTGTAGTTAAGAAATCTTACTACGATCGATCTATTTTTTTTATTGTTTTCAGGTAATTTTTTTCCAACTCGATACGCCCTTTCAATTTCAAAGTTTCCGTGTAGTTGAAGTTTATTATTTAAAAACTCCCTTACTTTATTTTCACTGTCTTCCCAACTTTCATTTTCAATTTCTTCAATCCCGCAGAATCTTAAGTTGTTGCGTCGACTTCTGTCTTCAAGTTCTGCCAATTTGTTAATCATTTTAGAATTTGCATTTTCATTTATCAATGATGTTTTTGATGTTTGATGATCAGCGACTATTTTATCATAATTATTACTCACAAATTCAACAGCTTTATTAAGTTCGCGTAATTCCTTTTTTAGTTTCTTGTTCTCGTCAATTACTGACTTTAATTTGTTTTCAAGTTTTTCAATTCTATCAATAAACATCTTCATAATAGTATTTTCATGAATTTCCAAAATATCTTTTAACTGTGCAGATGTAAAATTTTTAGTAGCCATTATGAATTATTTTTTTTTGATAACCAGTTAGTAAAAAAAAAACACGTCAGCTCGCGGTGAATGCTAATAGCTAAAAATGATTTGAATGTAGTGCATACAGAATTGTCTTACGGCTATCGCATATCATTAATGAAATAATAGTCCATGCCGACCGTAAAAGATCATACCACGAAAAATTATAATTTTTGTCTCTTAAAAAATAAATATTTGATCAAAATTTTAATAACGCCCTATCATATCCAAACGCCCTATCATATCCAATTAATCCAAAAAAAAAGTTTTATTACCAGTCACAACGCTAAAAGAATTGAATTTTTTAAAAATAATTTTACCTCTACAAGAGGATCTATTTTAGTTAAAGGTTATTATTTTTTAAGAAAAACTTGACATGAATAAATAAATTTATACGCAAACAGAAGAGTAACTGAACTTTACTATATTGCGATAACTTTTAAGCTACTTTGACTAGATCAAGGTTACTAAATGACAACTCTTCTTCGGCGATGGTAACATAAACTGTGTAAAATATGCGTAGCAAGATGAATAATGATTTAAAGAGAGACTCTAGATCTTTCTGGTAGATTCCATTTAATACCTTCATCGAATTGAGAAATTATATTCGACTAAAGAAATGATGAACCTCTCCAATAAATTTTTCTTCATCCCCATCGTTCAAATAGATTTGCACCAATGTTTCTCCTCCAAGGTAAGTGATTTAACTTCTTCTTTTTCACCGACTATTTTTATCTATGGCTTTTATTCTAAAAGCCATAGGACTGAAAAACTGTTCGTCGTCTTTTATGTAGCCTATATCCTGTCTCTTTTTTGTCTAATTAGAGTATCAAGAGCGGTATTAAATGATGACCTTTAAATGGTTCTCTTTGTTTTTGTGGAAATGAACTTCGTTCTTGGTTTTTTCGTGAAAGGTCTTTCCGTTCATTGGTCACTTTTGAAAAAGTCTTATTGAAAACCATAACTTGCTTGACAGGAGGCAATCAAATGTGTTTCATTAATGAAATTTAGGCCAGAAAGATCTAAGTCTGATGAAATGCAATTGACACCGTCAACCATGCGATTTTACTGAAAAAAATGAAAAACTATGGTATTAAAAATAGTTTACAAACTACCATAAATAACAGACAACAGTGTGTTGTTATAGATAAAAAAAAGCAACTCAAATTTACTATAAACAAAATGTGATGTACCTCAAGGTTTCATTCTTGCTCCTCTATTGCTTCTTACTTATATAAACGATCTTCCAAACGCCTCTAATATCTTTAAAACTATAATGTTTGCCGATGATAAACTTATTTTCATCAAAGACAATCGAAAAACTCTTTGAAAAAATAAATGTTGAACTAAAAAAAGCTAATATATGTTTTAAATCAAATAAACTGTCACTCAATATAGAAAAAACTAAATATATACTGTTCCAATCTAATCAAAAAATTTAAAAAATACCCCTAAACCTACCAACAATTAATATAGAAAATATAGCCATCAAAAGAGCTCTGTATACAAAGTTTTTAGGGGTTGTAATTAATGAATACATCTCCTGGAAACCCAACATAAACTACATAAACATAAAAAAAAATCAAAAAACATAGGTAAGACCATTTTTGTCACAAATAAGCCCAAAATCTATTTACTTTTCATTTACACATAGCTATCTTATGAATGCCAATTTAGCATTGGCATGGGGCAGTACCCATAAATCTAAATTAGAACCACTTTATTTACTTCTAAAACACGCTTCAAAAGTACAACAAAAACAAATTTACTCATGCTCAGCTCTTACTTGAACAAATGAACGCACTAGATATATTTCAAATAAATATTTATCAAAAGTCTGATTCCAGAACATTTTGTTGCACACTTTTTATAAAACAATTTAAACAAATACAATGCAAGAGCAACCGGCAACTCTATCATACGATTTGTAACAACAAAACTCTCAAAGTTCTCAGTTACATACCGCGATCCCTATTAATTTAACAAAATAATTTCCAGAAACCAATCACTTATAAATTTAAACAACGAACACTATCTGAAAACAAAGATAAAATCTACAATAATCAAATTAAAAAACTACAAGGAATTTTTTTAAAGTTCTTATTAAAAATTTAAAAATGAAAATAACAAAAAAGCACCCCTAATAAAATAAAAAATAATCAGTTGCATACAGAGTATATATGTATGTGTTACATATATACGGGGTATATATGTAACACATACATATATACCCCGTATGCAACTGATATTATGTGTATTTCACGTCTAGAATAAAGGTACATGATGCGCTTCCTATAACTACAAACAAGTAATTCTTTTTATCAATTTTATACAAATTTCATTTTTATCATATTTATAAACAAATATTATTTTGAAATGTGGTAAATAAATTTAAAGTAAAACATTTTATCACACCTGCAAAAAACTAGCAAATTCATTTTTATTTATTGTATTTTTTATTTTAATTGGAAGAACATAGAGATATCTTTATCGGATTTTTTTTACGTTTACAATATTACATTGTTGTGTTTGATATTTATTTTAATCATGTTTCGGGGTTGCTATGCAACTATATTTTTATTTACTTTGTATATTTTGGACCTTATGTTTATGATATTTATATTTGTATTCTTTACCACTAATCTGTAATTGGTTACTTGTAAATACTTTGTAGTTAGAAAAAAGATTTTTAACAAGAGCGTTCGTTAGCTTCATCTAAGGAAATGTTTTCTGATTAAAGTGAGACGCTGACATAGGCAGTTAATTGTTTGAAAGGCTTTGAACCAAAAAGTTGTCATGATGACGAAACCAAATAATTGAATTCATTTCTTCTGAGATTTTAATTCATTCAATAGATCAGCAGTTAGATCAAGATTACAAAGCTTCTGCAAAGATATAAAGATTTTTATAGATCACCTAACTAACGGCATCACGACATCAATGTGTACACATTCACGACCTCAATGTACACTCCATTGGATTTGCGAGGTATGATGAAGAGACATACCTGTTTTTTCGATCAAAAGGTTTCATTGAATAAGGCTTCCACTAAAAAGATTGTGGAGTAACTGAACCTGACGAAAGTAGCTCTTCTCTTTGACTGAAGATTTAGTGGAATAAACACCGACAATGTTAAGGTTATGAGTGCTGCATGTAAAGTGCTTGAGAATTCTTTGGAGAGTATAATCGCTTGTACTTCCATGTGCACATCAAGCATGTTGGCTCAGTTGTCGTATCCTTGACCTCTGCAGTTTTTAAAACTAATGTCACTTTTTTATTTTTTTATTTTTATATATATATTCGTCATTATTAATATAAGTTTGTACAACATTTTACCGTGAAATGTATGACTGGAGCAAGTAGAAGACAATAGTCTTATCATCTTGCCCCATTTTTGTCGTTGACAAAATATAACAAAATATAAACCAAATACAAATATAGTAAATAATTTATAATACATATAATTTTTTTTTTTGATCTAAGTGTTTTTTGATCCAAGTTTTTTTGATCTAAGTTTTTTTGATCATTTTGATCTAAGACGTCTAAAAGTATCCAATAGGTTGTTCCCTAAAAAAAAAATTTTTGTGCGCTATCTAAAGCTTGGTTCTTATATATAAAATTAGTAAATACAAAAACATTGAACTGTGACAAGTGTAAGAGCTTGGTGTAAAACCTGAAAATTTTGAAAATTGTCAATTTTTGCCAAATTTTTCAAGTTTTTATTTTTTTATATGCACCTGCAATTAAAAATGGATAAAGTTCTAGTCATTAGCATGATTTTCTAATTATTCTTTAATAAAGTTGTCATTTTTAACTTATTATTTTTATTTTAGTGTTCACTGTTATTTATTATTTACAAAACTTTGATGCGTTTAATATACGTGTGATTTAAAATGGTTTTCACATTTTTAGTTTCATAAATAAATAAGTATATTCAAAAAAAAAAGGGTCGTACAAAAAAATATTAACTAAAAAAAGACCAGAGCAAATGAAAACTGTTCAAAGGAATTAAAAAAATAATGAATAAAAAAAAGTTCTTAAATAGAATTACTGCGCAAAGTATGAGAGAATATCACAAAGTTTGAATGGTTTTAATTTATTCAATAGACTACGCAAAATAACGCCCTGAAGCAAAAAGTGGTCAAAGGTACAAAAGGTTTTCCTACACAGTTTCGATATTATAATGATATTACATGAAAAGATTTTGGTAATATGTGTGTACAAAAAATATTTTTTTTAATACACATTATTTTTAATCAACTGACCGTTTAGTGAAGACCAGTTTTATAACTTTGTTTAGGTAAAAAGTGGCAAAATGATTGTGATGTTTTTTTATTTACATTGAGCAGCAGGTTTACAGAATGAAATATTTGGTGGATGGTAATTGGAGGATAGTTTATCTGTTGAATAGTAGTATAGGTAAACATCAAAAAATAACTGTCTGCTACTGATGCATAAAAACTAAGGATTACACTTTCATTAAAATCAAAAGTCTGAACAAAAAACATCCTAAATTTAATTTAAAATGGTTCTCAGTAATATTAATTTAAAACAATAGTAGCGTAAGAAAGTTGTTGACAAGGATTTTGGGGTATTTTAGTACACTCTGTCCCGCAGTGCATTGGTATAAGTAATTTGAACCTATTAAAAACCATGTCTGGCGAATAGTCTTGTATTTGTATTTCAAAACTTAAAAACGATACGGAGTTAGTGATTATACGATATGATCAACATGGATCTTTAAGTATCTTTTAATGCTTTTCAAACATCAACTAAACCATTAATAGTTTAGTTGATTATCATTAATGAATGGCAATTGCCATTCGTTGTTTTCTATTTCGGTTTTCAAAAAAATTAAACTGATCAAAACATGTAATTTTCAACTGATTTTCAAAAAGAACATGGTATTGCCTATAAATACAAAAATTTTAAATGAGGGATGGGGGGTAATTTTAAACTAATTAAAAACCGTAAAAAAATAAAACAGTCTGTCAATCTTTAAACACATGAAGTTTTTTGAAAGTTGAAAAACAGAGATTGTTGAAATTATGTCTTATTATAAAATGTCCGCAATTTTATGAGTCGTTTCGAATTGGTAAAAAATATTTCAAGCATCTTGTTTAAAATGTATCAAGCCATAAAACAAAAGTTTTAATTTTATATTACATTTTTTTTTATTCCGAATTGTTAACAACTTTGTACTTTATATTTATAACTTTGTACTTTATAATTTGTTTTTATTAAAACAGATTGTAAATTTAAGACATTAAAAAATTTTCAATTTAACAAATTTTAATCATCACGAAGATCTTTAAATAAACTAATATAATACAAAACAATAAACTGTTTTCACATTGCGAAGCCCTTTCTACAAACGGCTTAAAACAAAAAGTAAAAACATTCCCACTCAAGTTTAAACACTCAACCGAATCTCTTGAGCATATTTGTTAGCGAGACGAGCAAATTCTGCCAAAGATCAAATCATCTTACGCACTTAATATAAAGACTATTTTTTAAAGTCCGTAGATATTAACGAAGCGGATATATAGCAGTTAATATGACGCCTTTAATATCATGGCTGTACTTTTTGGTGTCAATGCGTAAGTTATGAACGTATAATATATAATATATATTTAAGTATATATAAGTATATATATATATATATATATATATATATAAAAATATGTATATATTTATAAATTTTAAAGATATTTTTATATGATGCAATATTTATTTTTATAGTTTAAACTTCTGGAGCTTTTAAAATGAATAAACTATAAAATTTGAAATGCAGTATAATAAAACATCCTTTTATTCTTGATCTACTATAAAAAGATCTTTGTCAGAACTAATATCTAGAACTAATACCATGTATATCTTTATATAGTAATAATATCTAAGTATTTTTGAATAAAACTTTTCTCTGGGAAAATACAAAAATATTTGCACCAAACCGATAGTCAGAACTGTAAATCCTAATACAAATTTTATAATGCAATGTTTTAAAAAGATTTTTGCATATTCAATAATGAAATCTCATTACACGCAATTTTTAATTAAAATCAGATGTAATGGAAATGTTTTCAGTTGAATATAGTATATAAGTTAATATAGTATATATAGTTGAATATAGTATATAAATTTTCACAGTAAGGTATTTTCAAGTATAATTAATGATTTTAAGTTTTATTTAATTTAAACCATATTGCTTGCCAGCTATTATACATCATTTGGCTTTTTTTAAGATATCAGACACTTTTCATAATTATGATAGCTGAATTATAATACCATATGTGTCATTATATGATAGCCGCACTCGGTTTATGAGATAGCATAAATGTGGAGAAAGCGTGGCTATGAAATTTACATAACTTAGGTTGTAGCTACGTAAGGCCCACATATGCCAAGGGGTGATTCTACGGGTGTGTGATGGTGATATTATAACCCCTTCCCCCCTTAAAAAGAGGCAACTTTACGAGGGTCTATGGGTGGTACAACAACCCCATTACCCCCTCCCCCTCTCAAAGAAGGTGACTTTTTAAAGACTCACCTCCCTCTTCCCTCATTTTATTTGTAGAACTGCCTCTGGCTATAATTTCTAACTTTCTTGTCGGGTAATTTTATTACTATATGTTTATATATACTATATGTTCAAATAAAACATATTTGTACTCATACATGATATAGCAATAAAGTAAATCATTTATCGCAATTATAAAAAGAGTCTAAAAACGTAAATACTTTGCTTACGATTAAATTACAAACTACAGACTTTTTTGGCTTTTTGAATTGCGATTCGATAAATAATAGGCCAGGTGAATAAAAAAAAGCAATTGCTTTTACTTAGTAATTGGTCAGCTTTACATGAATAAAAATTTTTGATATTTAGGTTAAGCTTTTTTCACGTAAAGCTAAGCAATTACTGAGTCAAGTGCTTAACTTTACGCGAATAAAAATTCGTGAAAAACTCCTCAAATTTTTATTCACGTAAAACTGACCAATTACTGAGTAAAAGCAATTGTTTTTTTTATTCACCCGGCCTAATGTTAGTGGAAACAGTTTACACATATAATTAATAGTTTTACGCATATAAGGATTATTGAATTTTTGTCTAAATCTGAAAATATATTATTTGAATCAAAAAATTTTGAATCTGATTAACAACGGGCAGTTCATTTTTTTATAATATCGCACTTTACTTCATTAAAAGTTGTGCTCAATTAAGTTTTGTTTACTACGCAATTAACTTAGTTGTTGCATGTTGTTTATTTTGCGCAACCTTGCTGAGCGGCGTGCATCCGCGTGTTTCACGTTGAACGTGTTAATAATCATGAGTAAATAATCGCTTCACGGCTTACTAACTGAACTATAAATTGTTTATTTTGTATATTTTTTTAAGAACAAAGTTCTTTTTCAAAATGTTATTCTTTTGTTTAACTGAGTAATTACAAAATAATAAAACATAATTTTATAGGGTTTTATTTTAATATTATTGTTAGTGAAGCGTTTCTAAATTTTCCAAAAATTTATCCACCGGCCCCTAGCCTATAAGATCCCCCCTCTTCCCCTCCCCCCACCGTTTATTAATTTTTACTTGTTATCGACCAAAAAATATCTTAAACTTAAAAAAAAAATCATTTTAACTGGCCTTAAAAACTAGAAAATGTACATACATATTCACGCGTAACCAGGTTTTGAAGATCGTTGACCTATAAAAAAATCTCGTAACTCTCGACTTGTTGAAAAAGCGTTTTCGGTTAGTTCCTCACCATAGTATAAAACTTATATAAGCATATCAAATCCTATTAAAATTATAGTAAAACTGTAGTTAAAAATACGCATTTGAACGCAAGCTTTACTAGAAATGTTGTTTTATTGGTGTTCTATAACAATTTTAATTTGAATTTACGAGGTTTTGATTAGAGGTCGACAACTTTTTTTTCAAAATGTAAGTTTAAAAAAAGCTTTAACTGTTTCAAATTACTTATGAAACTTTTATACGTTAAGTGTATTTTCGGCCAATATTTTAAGTTGGGCACTTTTGCTTAAATTTTATTTAAACAAAAAGTTTTAAGAAATATCATAATGTAAAAGCAGTTCAATATAGAGTAGGACTACATCTATCATAGAATAGGACTACATCTATCATAGAATCGAACTACATCTGTCATAGAGTAGGACTACATCTATCATAGAGTAGGACTACATTTATCATAGAGTAGGACTACATTTATCATAGAGTAGGACTACATTTATCATAGAATAGGACTACATCTATCATAGAATCGAACTACATCTGTCATAGAGTAGGACTACATCTATCATAGAGTAGGACTACATTTATCATAGAGTAGGACTTCGTCTATCAGAACATGTAGAGTAGGACTACATTTATCAGAGCATATCGAAAAAAATATTTTAATTCTTTTTTATAAATCTAATATTTTCAAAACTTTCAAAACTGAAAATAACAGAAACATTTGAGAGATAAACAAAATTTTATAAAATAGCATAAGTTGATGAAAAGTTAGTCAGGGTTGATTTTAAAAGGAAAGGGGGGGGGGGAGGTAGTAGTAGCTTTTTTAGCTACAAAGGAAAGAAGCTTTTATAGGAGAAAGAACCGAAAATGAAATAAACATTGTAATATTAATTATGTTACCCCTGTTATTCAACTTTTTTAACATCTTAAAAAAGAATTTACAAAAGTGTGACAAACATAAGAGCATGATAGGAAGTTGACAACGTAATATTGACATAAAGAAAAACTTTAATGATGTCGAATTAGAAAAAATAAATACTATAAAATATTTGCGAATACTCGGATAGTAAGTTTCTCATTTTAAAAAATTATTAAATATGTGGCTTTAAAGTTTCAAGTATAACAGCATTTTTGAAAAGAATAAGAATGTCAATAAATTCTATATTAATTGGTTAATCAAAGATTGTCATTTTGAACACTGCTCAACTATTTTATTTTGATCAGTATTCAAAATGAGTTCAATCAACTCGGGGAAGTTTTAAAGTCAAAACTTCCTAAATTTGTTGAAAAACAAGCAATCAGCAACTTTAAGAAGTTCTGATTTTAAAATAAAAAGGAGACATAAATATATATATAGGGGAAAGGCGCCTATGATGGCATACTGGTCATATTTCCATTAAAATTGGTTTTGGTAAAAAAATGATTAGACCTACATGACTATACTGACTTTACATTAGTTTTAGTGAAAAAACGTCCCTTGTGCACAAGTATTGTTTTTATAATCAACAAAAATTTTGTTGTAGTTTTATTTCCTTCATATATTTAAGATTGTGATTTTACTATTAACTGTGCAGAAATGAAATTTTCATGCATTTTCTATTCAAGTTTTGTGCATTTAGTGGAATAGTTACTTTAATTTTATCTTTTGAACAAAGCAGACAGCTTGTTTTAATGAAAATGATGACTTTTACCCATGATGGCATACTGACGAGTTGGGGGTGTTGAAATATTGACGAGTTGGGAAAACCTTTTTTTTTTTTATAAGAAAAACTTATTTTTAAGTAAAGTTAAAAGAATGCTCCAAAATTTTTTTTTTGGTCCAAAAAATACGTAAAACTCAATATATCCTATGCGCATGCGCAAAATTTTACAATGCTGGTGTGTAGCATGAAATGGTAAATTAGGATGGTTTCGAGTAATTTCTGGCTTTTCTGAGGGAAGACTCTAAGGTTAAATGAAATCATTAAGTTACCCTCGACTCTAACTAACCTTATCCTCCCCTTTGCCATCATAGGAGCAGTGGTTGCCTATGATGGCACACTTGTTGTTTTTTTTACAATAAGAATAACTTATAAAAAATATAACTGATGAAAACTCTCCAGGGTAATTATTGTTCTAGATGTAACAAGGAATGTATCCATATCAAAACTTTTATTATTGGTCTTCAGGATACTGAATAATGAAGCTTCAAAGTTAAGTATGCCATCATAGGCGCCTTTCCCCTATATATATAATTCTTGTATTTATATAAATGGTTGTAATTAGTTTTTAATTGGTTCTTAACTATAGAAAAACGTAATTAATTGGATATAAAAACAACAGTATAAAACATAAATAAAAAAAAAATTTAAAAAAATAAAAATAAAAAATAAAAATTAGTTTTATAAATTTAAAAAATCGCCCCACAAACTAAAATGTCTTATTTCATCTTTAAGACAGATGATGAAAGAAAGATGATAGTCTTATGGTGTATTTTTAGGGATTCAGAACTGTGTCAAAGAATAAACAACAAATGCACATGTACACAATAATGAAGTTGAATGTGCAAAAACAAGTACATTTTGGTGCAAAGCGTACAAAGTCATTGGATATTGTCCATTTACTTTGGATATTGTACACTCAGAAAATTCGGAATCAGATGAAGTGGATTTAGAGGCAACTTAAGTGAGCACTTGGGGATAATACTTACGTTTTTTTCAATAATTCTCAACTTTTTTCTTCATCAAAAATGTTTAAAAAACCTAAGAAACGTTTTCCATCTAATGTCGTTTTTTAAAAATTTCAGACGTTTTTTAAAATTGAAATATTTTCCAAATAATGAAATACTTATCAAAAATAAAAGTTTTACTTTTTTGTTTTCTTTTTAATATAAAAATATGATTTTTCTTCCGGTTTTTAAAGTTTTAGAGAAAATGTGATCAAAGTCTATCTTCTGTTTTCACAGAATCAAATAAGTTATCTACAAAGGGTATTCAAGCCTATAATTTTGTTTACTACCGTGCACAATGTTTTTTTTAATTTAAACAGCTGTTTCTCTTTCAAAGAATGCAAAATTTAGTTTGAAAAATCTAGATTCCACAAGTTAATAAATCAATTCGACTATTGTAAAGTTTAATTTGGAGATACGCATTGCAGACATTTTGTGGCAATGATTATAGGTTGTAGTATCAAAGACTACTTATTTCAGTGACCATTTATACCAGGTAAGTATTATATAACACATAACTTCATTACTGTTGTAGAAAATTGGTAATTTTGAAAGCAACAATTCTGAACATAAAATCTTGGCATTCGGAGTTATAATACCTATGCAAAAATATCACGTCTAAATAAGACGTCTTTTAGACGTTATTTAGACGTTTGCCAGTGTAGTATCATAGAACAAATGTAAACATAAAACAATTCAAAGTATAAAAATTTGTTTTTCAAAGAAAAATAAGTCTTAAGGAGAAATCAGTTTTGAGGAGAAATCAGTCAGATTTTTTATCTAAAATTAAATTAATTTTAGTAAATTGTCTATCAAAATTGTTGCTATAAACTACTTTTCATTTCAATTGTTTAAATCTTAATTTTAATCTAAATTCTCGTTTTAACTTGTTAAGTCTTACTAAAACTTTAAAGTCTTGAGTTTGAATAAGTTGCTTGTATATATATATAAATATATATATAGTATATAAGTTCTAGTGTCTTCAACAGCAGATAAAATATAATGCTATTATTTATTTTCTCCCTCTCTTTGTATTATATAATGCATATATAATACTATATATGATATATACTATACACAGCAGAAGTTTATATTTCATGGTTGACAAACTTTTTAATGATTTTTTTTCTCTACATACTGCTTTCTTCATACTTTTATATTTTCTTTCAATTTTCTCTTTTAAATTTTACGATGAAAATAAATTCAGTGTTAATTTAAAGCACAATTTTGCTTTGTCAGTGTAGTACATTCAAAAAAGTAAATTGAATCTCTAAATCTAAAAGGCTTTAAACAGTTGTTGAAATTTGATTTTGTCAAAAGTGCAAAACAGAAATCTCATATAAACTTGTACATGTGACATCTTTATTTAACTAAAAATTTGAATACATATGAAGTATATGAACATATGAAGTATATGAACATATATGAAGTATATGAACATATATGAAGTATATGAAGTAAAACAGCGCAATGCTTCTTTTTGAAAATATATTTTAGCAATTTTTGCGATTGTATTTCATTAGAAATACAATCACAAGAAAAATTATTAGAGAAATTTTTAATAAAATCCATTCTTTTTTTTGTGACATAAATTTAAAAATAACTAGGCTAAAAGTCAAGTAAGCAGATATTGAGTTTTTTTTGTCGTGGTAGGTATTAATATTCGCATTGGTTAGGAGTGTGCCGGAATAAAAATTTTAAATTTTGGCCGGAACCGGATTTGCTGGATTTGTAGATAAAACAAAAATCCGATCGGAATTTTATTGACAAATCTAGAATTATATTTATATTTATTTATGTTACAATTGATAATTTCGAGAATTATATTTATGTTAATTATGTTACGAGAATTATATTTATGTTAATTTTTACCTTCAAGATTAAAGTGAAAGCCTGTACCTTGGCATCGTGGGTACATAATATATACTTATAACATATAATATATATATAACCTATTTCATTAATTTGATTCTTGTTTCATTTAAATATATATGTCTTTAAAAAGTAAAGGTAAAAAGTAAATTCCGGCATTCCGCATGAAGTATTGTAGATCCAGCCAGAATTCTGGTACAACCATTTGTATTGGTATTATTGTGAAAATTAGCGGGAAGATTTCCCAAAAAATGAATTTTTGATATAATGACAGAACTGTAAATATGTAAAGATATTTACAGTTCTGTCATTATATCAAAATATATATATATATTTTTTGAACTGAGAAATCAGATGTAAGTTCCTGATTCCTGATTTTTTAAACCAAACTTTGAATTATTTACAAGATTATATAAATTTTATCTATTCTTGAAAGTAATATAAATTTAGTTAAGTTTTCACCTGACATGTTTTTATTTTTTTCATAAACTTTACATTAACCAACATTCTTTTAGCAAAAAATGGGTTTATTGACGGTTTTGTTTATATACTCATGTTACTCATTAAAAACTGTTAAAGCTAACAATTTACAATTTTAAAAAATGTCAAGAATATGTATGCAAATTTATTTAAATTTATACAAATTTATACGTTTTTAACTAAAAGTTTCTTAGAAAAATGTTTTCTTAAATTTTACATTTGATTTTAGTATTTGTTCAGCCGTTTGCATCTGCAGTAATACCTGAAAAATACTATATCGAACCTCAGGACTTTGTAAATGATATGCAAGACAAGTTTATTTCTAAGCGAGAAGCACCATTTCGCGATGACTTAGAAGATAATTTGTTTCCAAGTGATAAAGAGCAGGAGTTTCTTGAGGACCCATACCAACCTGTTTTCTATATAACTGAAGGTGCAGACTCTAATGACGATACCGATACAGATGATAAAGACTTAAGCGATGAGGCTGAATCAGGCGATGCAGTTGATGGAAACAATGAATCTGGTTCAGAATCTGGTGAAAGCGAAAGTGGTTCAAATGAGAGTGAATCTAAGATTATAGACGATGCATCAAAACAAGATATTGAAATCAAAAACTAAAAGAAAATACGTAAAATGTACTTTAAACATTAGATAGATTTTAAATCATAACATCACTATACCGCAATATTATAGAAAAAAGTCAAAAAAAAATGATTTTAAATATAGTTTCTTCAAATGCAGAATATATTGATTAGTTATGAATATTGAGTGAGATGAGCATTGATTGTGACAAATAAGATTTATTTTTAGTTGTTAGGAATGATGGATGAGAGTTACTGGTAATTGTAGGGAATGATAAATAAGATTTATTATTAGTTGTTAGGATTGATAAATGAGTTTTATTTGTAATTGTAGGGAATGATAAATAAGATTTATTATTAGTTGTTAGTAATGATGTATGAAATTTTTATTAGTAATTGTTAGAAATGATATATAAGTTTTACAATTAGTTGTTAGGAATGTTAAATGAGATTTATTGGTAATTGTAAGGAATGATAAATAAGGTTTATTATTAGTTGTTAGGAATGATGAATCAAATTAATAATTGAATGAATCAATGTTGCAATCATTTCTTTAAACTCTAAAACACGAAATTTGGCAAACAAAGTTGTTGCAATAAAAGTTGCGTAGAAAAACATGTTGAGCGCAGCACTATCAGAGATGTGGTAGGGTTCAAACACCGTACTTTTTGCTTAAAAAGTGAGATATAAGGCCGGGTGAATAAAAAAAACAATTGTTTATACTCAGTAACTGGTCAGTTTTATGTGAATAAAAACTTCAGCAGTTTTGCTCAAATTTTTATTCAGGTAAAGTTAAGCAATTTACTCAGTATTTGCTCAGCTTTACGTGAATAAAAACTTAACCAAAATTTTTATTTTTTATTTACGTAAAGCTGACCAGTTACTGAGTAAATTGCTTTTTTATTATTTACCCGGCCTATATTTCCAAAAATACTCCATATTGATCATACAAATGTTAAAAAGTTATATTTTATATTTAATTTAAATTTACATATATTCTTTTGTATTTATATATATGTATTTTTTACGTTTTACAATGAATTGTGAAACGTAAAGATTGGATTTTATTGGACTTTTAACAGGTATTTGATAAAGCTTAAAATAAACAGCACTTATATCCCAAGCAAAAAACACTAGTTTGCCAAATTTCCGTTTGGAGCACTGATTCCGAAATTGCTAGTTACTTCTTTTAAAAAAAATCTCTTTTTTTGAGGTTTTTCTCAAAATTGTACAAAAAATGAGTGCAGTTTAGTTAAAAATGATTTTTATTTTCTAGCTCCATATAAACTTAAATAATATAATATCTTAAAAATCCAGACTTAATTAAAGCCCATTTAGAGTTAATTTAAGTATAGTTTGGGACCTAACACTAAATCATTTTAAAGGATCTGATTCATTTAATTATCGTGTTTTAACTCCTTTTTAGTTAATAATCGTGTTTAAACTTCTTTTTTTGAAAATTTTTTGAATTAATTTTTAAAAGTTTTTAAAAAAATATACCAACTAAAGAAGTAGCGTTCTCTTAATAAATCAGACAGAATCAGTAAATATAGGCTATACTTAATCTTACAACAAGATGCGTTTTAACAATAGGGTAGAGCCACACTTGAGCATAGGGGCAATCATAGAGTAAAACCAGAGTTGAGCATGGGGCAAGTTAGGCAAATAAAATATCTCAAAAACTACGCATCACATGACAAAACATTTAATGGATGAAAGTTAGGGAATTAGAACGTTAACACAATGCGCAACAAAAGATTGCTGGAAAGCAGTTGAGTAAAGTACGCGGGCATTTTTTCTAATTTGGACCAAAAAAGTAAAAAACAAAAATTTTTTTGGTATTTTTCTCTTATATATTATAAACTTTTTTCATCTGCCAAAACTTAACTGTTGATATTTTACAAATTTATCGGACTTTTTTTTTAAAATTAGCCATTTTTTCGAAGTTTAACTGTTTTTTTTCAAAACTTAACTAATGTGTCAACTTGTCTAGTCGGGGTAATTGAGCAGCTTTGAAATAAATAAAACTATCGAGCACAAAGAAACAGTTTTGATGAGAACTACATTATTTATATACATTTTTAAAATTAGTAATTTTAAAATCGGGCTTTAAAGTTTAAGATAGTTGCATAAAACAATAATTTAATATTTTATGACACTTTGTTACTATTTAATTTTTTCACTTCTCTTACTTACTCATTAAATTGTATAAAATAAAAAGTTTATAAATTATACACACGTAGGTTAGTGAAAGTTTTATTGATGAATAACCCAAGTTTCGTACCATGCATATTCATTTATTTTTTGATTGCTCAACTTAATTTAAAAAAAATTATGTAAATCCGACGCACCATTAATGAGAGCTGTTAAATTTAGTAAAAGTTGCTCAACTAGCCACGCTCTACCCTACTTACCTACTACCCCCGCTCTACCCTAATGCCTGAAATTATTTTAAATACGTGTTCAAGGCATCATGGTTTTAACCAAAATGCTTTGAACACACGTACCAAGATCGATCAGTAAAAGAAACAACTTCGTGAGTTTCTTTTTACTGGTTTGTGGTTTTTACAATAGTATCAAAACCAACTTTATAATACTTTTTTTTAGTTTTTAAACTCAGGGTGTGCAACCAGTATGTACGAGCATTTTTATAATTCTAAGACGACGCTCTTTCTTATTTTTAAACTCACATTCAGATTTAGAAGTGAAAATGCTGGCTTAAACTGAGCATTTTTTTTTTTTTTGGCTTTTCGAAATATTGAAAATAAATGTAGCGATAAAATATCAGCAGTTACAAATATAAACAATTACAACTAGACAAAAGACATTGGTTTCCCGAGGACTAGTCTTAGTATGTTTCAGTAGCTTTAATAATGTTGCGTACTATAAAGATCACGTTTGAAAAAAAAAATAATGTTATGAAAATAACAGATTGTCTCTCGGACATTGGGACATGTAAATTAGCTTTTTTTTTATTTATTAAAACTTTTAACTTTACGAGTAGACATCAATATGAAAGCTAACGTAAGTACAAATTATATGTATTTAAAATATAACAATAACTTGGCAGTTAATAATAATTTTTTTACAAAACTGAGAAGTTTAAAATTAATATTAATTCTTAGAATTTTGAAATACTAATTTAAGGCACCCATCGGAATACATACATTTCAAATGTATGAAAAATAAATATTCTATATTAAAATTTTATTTTTGTTCTATTTTTTATCTTGTTTACCTTTCAATCAAAAAACTGATTGTAAAAAAACGCAAATTTTCTTTTTCCCATTCAACTTTTTTTATCCAGTAATTGTTTTCACTTGAATATTGACAGAATAAAATCACTGCAAGTTATTATACCTTCATGAGATGGTATAAACAAAGTCGTTTAACACATAATTATGAATTACATTAGGGGTTTTTGGTTTCAGCCAAGACAAAGCAGCCAACTTTAACTGCGAAAATGTCAACCGTTTTTGAAAACCTCCGTACAATGCAAAAGCCACTGCGTTTACGGCACCATTAGCTGAAGAAGATATGACACCCAAAATAAGTATTGTATAATCTGGAGCATCGTCTGGATGAATTGCGTTCATAATGCGAAAAATTAATGACGGTAGAGATACAATTAAATAAATTAGCGGGTACACTGCCAACTGTTTTATTTCTTTTAATATGAAAGTGTTTCTATCAAAAGCCTGTTCTGCATTGTTATGTACACCCGCCCATTGTTTTTTTTCTTGCACTGCTTTTAAAAGAATATAGGAATAGGACGTTATGAGGAAAAAAACCACAACAAATTTTGGAACATACCAAGCTCCAAAGCGCATTGCAGCAGCATCATGTCTTATCCAGCACCATGCACCCGCTTTACCGTAGCTGTATTTTGTAAAAGGCAAAGCAACCCAAAATAATGGAAGCAACCATGAAATTAAATGCAAATATTTTTCTTTATTTTCAATTGTTTTTTTTTTTGTAGAGCACAACACATGAATAGTTATAGAAATTACCCACAGTAAGGTTGACCACGAAAAGTATTGCATTGTTATCGCTTGAAACATACAGGTTGTATAGTTGTTTATGTCACTAATTAGATAACTGATTGATTGAAGTGCAGAACTTATACTAAGAAAAAATAAAAGTCGGAAAACGAAGAACTGATAATCACGAAACAGACATATTATAAATATTACAAACATGCACCCAAACAAGGATAACCCTGCGAATACTTGCAAATAAATCACAACAGATTCACACTGGTGCAAAGTATAGTAATATGGCCATAAGCACATTAAGGTATTATTCAAATTGCTCATATTAATCTAAAAAAACAATTAATAAGTGTATGTGAGTTTAAATATGTTTTTTGTATTATATTAAAAATATCATACTATTTTATTCTAAAAATTTCAAGTGAAAAGCAAAACAAGTATTTTTGTATTATTATTAAAAGGTTTTAAGAGTTGCATTCTAAGCAAATACAAAAGAAGTTTGTGTGTGTGTGTGTGTGCGTGCATGTGTATGTACGTTTGTGTTTGTGTGTGTGATCCTCAACTAATTTTACTGATACTCCAACAGAGGGTACGTAATCCCGTGCTTTATTTTTAATGCTGGAATTTTGGTATTACATTTACCTAGTCCCCATACTTACCAAGTACCTGTTCTTAAAAGATAATAACATATTAGTTTATAAAAATTTTAAGGAAATTAATAACATGACACATTCAAAAATAGGTTTAAAAAAACTATTCATTTAATTATAAGGTAATTGTTTGGTTTTTTAACATTATACATATTTAATTATTTAATTTGAATGATTTCATTATTTTTATAAATATAATATGCATATGTATTTATTTTTGATTATTTCTAAAATACGTTTTAATGTAGCCAGATTTTATAACGACTTTTTATTTTTGTAGCCAAAAAGCCAGCCGCAGAAAATGCACATTCAAATTCTACTCTGCACAGTGGCGTAGAGTAGCCAAAATTGAGTTTTTTGTTTTGTTTTGTTTTTCATACGGTGGGTTTAAAAGATTTAAACATTAAATATAAATATATTAAAATATCTAAAATTTTAAAAATTTTAACAATGAGATATTTAGGTACAAAGTTAAAATTTTTGTTCAAAAGTGTAACTCAAGAGAAAACTTTATGGGTGATGTTCCAACTTGGGTGATGTTCCTACCAATTTATATTAAAAGTAATATAATAAATATTAAATTACCTTTAATATTTCTCCAGTTATACATACATTAACGGAATGATTTATGATATATTTAATTGCAATAGTGAAAATAAGGCCAAAATATAAAAAAGTAATGTAGTGTTTTAACTTTAGTGAAGCTAGAAAACTGATATAAAATTGCTTACACGGTGGTATCAGTTGATTTACACGGTGACAACTGTTTTCACGGTGACATAAGCTTTTATTAATGCTAAATGAGCTCGAAAAATTTAGTGAAAGATGTAGCCGCATCTTTTGGCACTATTTAGAAATAATTGTTTTTTAGTGATGCATGGTTTTTGTAAATATGATCATGTAAAATTTAAAACCCGCTCATTTTGATGGGGGTATAAACTTTACATGTTCAAAAACTTTTGAGCACTAAAAGATCATGAAATTTGGAACATGATGAAGAAATTTAGATAAAGATATTAAGTTAAAATATTTTAGTCACTTAGTGTCCTCGCATTTATTATTAATATAAACTTTAATATAAATGTAGAAGTTGATGATGATTATAATAAAAAACAATGTTTAAGCAAAAATTTTTATTTGAAAAATACAAATAACTTAAAAAATGTTTTTTATAAAAACTTATTGTGATTTTCTCTTAAAATGTCGGAATCAAACTTCAGTGTTCTCTTCCTTGTGGAAAAATCTTATAAATGTCTAAGCCACAAAGTTAAGTTTCTCTGAAACTACAAATCAAAATTATGTGAAATTTTGAATATACATACTTTACTTTATAACATTTACTTTATAATAATAACATTGTGCAGGTAATAAAAAAATAATTTTGGCCACCCTTTTGTATGTCCCAGAACCACTGGCACTGGTAAGCTTAATAGTCATTATAAAGTTATACGCTTTTCAGTGACGGATCAAGCATTTTTTGGTGTTTGAGCCAACTTCCAAACATGGAGCAAACTTTAAACATTTGCATGTTTATACTTATGTCAAGCATAGGATGATTGGAGGCTGATTAGGATGATTGGAGGCTGATAAGGATGATAGGAGGCTATTTTAAACTTACCTGCTTACAAGCAGGTAAGTTTAAAATAGATATAATAAAAAAACCCTAAAATTTAATCCCCCTTCCCCCCAAACGTGAGGGTAACAAGTTGATAAAATGTTTTTTGTACTATTCTCAACTTGACTTAAATTCATCGATAAATTTTAAGTTTCATAGTATCAATAAATTATATCAATAAAATTTCAATAATTAGTTAATATCAATAAAAAGGGGTTACAAATTTAAGACCAAGAATGAAACCTTGTGATACTCTTAAAATTTCTAAAAATGAAGGATTGTTGGCTCAGGAACAACTTTAGTACTGTCGTAAGATAGAAATGATTCAATAATTTAAAAAACTTTCTTGGATACACCATGTGCAATATCCATTATGCCAGATTATATCAAAAGCATTTAATATGTCATGAGCAATAACCTGTGCCTCGCCGCCTCCATCTAACTCAAGAAAAAACTTTTCTTTTATAATAGTTAGCTAGTGTAAACAGCTCTTGTTCTAGAGAACAAGATTATTGAAATCCGTAATGATAGTCAAAAAGTAAGTTTTTAAACTCAAAATGAGATTTTAGAAGTTTGTTAATTAAATATTCAAAGACCATTTTTAATAACCGACAGAAAACTGATTGGACAAGAGTTGGAGGGGTCATAACGTTCTCCAAAGTTTTTTTAAAATTTGGAGTCACAGATACCATTTTCCAGCATAGAGGAAAACAAAACTTAGTTCAGCACTTGTTAAATTAATTTAAAAGTTATTAAGAGATTTCCGAAATACAGCTTAACTAACTAGATAGAACACCTTAACTAAGATAGAAATGTTGTCCGGACTACAAGTAGGTAAGTTCAAAATAGATATAACTATATACAATATAATTAGGACTAGTAGCTGCACAAGAAAGTGAAAATAATGGCTTGACTTAAAACTGAGAAATAATAATACACTCTGTCTGAATCAAGAAGATTTTATAGGAAGCGCAGTTATCAGCAGATAGACAAAAGACATCGGCCCGCGGACCATCACAAAGAATATCAAAAAATAAGTTCCACTCAACATAAAGGCAATCGTAAAAAGTGAAATTATAAATAAGATAAATGTTTTAATGAGATCATAGCATAGCCCAAACTACCAAAAGAAGAAAAAAAAGAAGCTTAACTGTTAGCTAGGATCAGAGATAAGGTAAGTGATTAGGGTTGTCTGAATTAGATTACACGAATTTAACTATCAGAGTATCAAATTAAAAAAGACTAATAAGTTTTATAAAAGACTAATAAGTTTTAATGCAAAGGTCAAAAATTTTAAAAAAAAGAGGTTTAATGCTAGTAGGGTCAAACCAAGCCAATTAGTATGCTAATACTTAAGTCACCAATTACAACAATGTTTGCAGATGGATAAAAAGGAAGACCTCAATCAATTTTATTAGATGAAGTATTAAAAAGAGTGCAATTTTGAGCAGAAGAAGAGCGGCAAAATAAAGTTGAGTGAGGAGGCGCTTCAAACTTTGTTTCACAAATAATAGATTAATTGTTACTCAAGTATAAACCTAGTCCAAGCAGTGGTTGTCTTTGCTTTAAGTTAGAGTAAAATCAAAGATTAATAATCATCAACAATGTGATCCAAAAAAAAGTCGAATTCAAACAAAGTCTTACAAAGAGCAAATTAGTAGGAAAATTTTGCAAGAGCTAAGATTCAATGGATGAAAAGTTATTTCAAAGACCACGAACATTTTCAAAATCTAGACTGAAACAATAAGGTGACGGGTTTTATGTGTTGACGTGTATTATGTTTAATATTATAGGCAATATAGCCATGTTTTCAGCTATTATTGAAAAATGGACTTGATTATAGATTATCACACTAAGAAATCAGCTATGCAGTGGCCTCAGTACCGCTAATTAACCTAAAATTTTAATAAATGACTCTTTGTGTGGTTTTGGCAATGAACATTAAATGCGCTAACAGGGACATCACCCATTCGCAACATGGTTTTAGTAGAGTCAAGAAGATCCAGCAATCATAACCTAAGCAAGAAAAATCCAAATGATACTGCTTTATGACTATATTTTTCATTATTCTAGTGAAACGTCTTACTTTCAAAGTTTCAAAAGATTATGAAAGTTATCTCCAAAAAAAGTACACTATTGATTTGAAGCTTTTTTGCGTCATTTTTTTCTGTGATCTAATATCGTGTTTGCACTATATTAATTGCACCCGGTAAACTATAATGCTATGGGTTACATTTTTGTGTTTAATGCAATGGGATTTAAAATGCAAATCACAACCTAAACTTATCTTATAAGTTGCTGCAAACATGGTATTGCAATAATATATCATTCTAAAGTTTCTTTGATTGGAACTATAAAGTTTTTCTTACTTAATCAGTGATAAAATCATAGGGTTTAAAGAAATAGTTTTGGCGTAAATTAAAAATCGTTACAACAATAAACCTTAAAAATAATACTTTTTTTAGTGATTTTTAAAAAAATAAAAAAAAGATCTTCATAACTGTTGAAGCTTTTGTACAATTTTTTGTTTGTAGAATTTCATTTTGTCTGGACAGTTATATTACTATTAGAAGTTTTGAATGAATTGTTTAAAATATCACTGTTAAGATGAAAATAATTTTTATTGTTTTTTTTTTAAATAGAAACAACCAGTTGCGATTAAAAAAATCAATGGGTTTCAATTTAGGAAACCGGTTGCGATTGGAACAAAATGTGCATGTATAGGGGAAAGTTTAAAAATACAAGATATAAACACTGGTTCGTTTTTACCCATTTTTAAATGTTTTTTGTTGAGCTGTTATATAGAAAGCCATCTTGCCCCATTCGCCATCTTACCCCGTTTTTCCCTATATAATAGGGCTGGGCAAATTAACGCGTTTATATCGCTTTGATGCAATAAAAAATTAACGTCGACAATTAGTTTATCGCGCGATAGCGTACTTTTTATTTTGAAAGCCTGAAGTGAAAAATAAACTTTTTAATTAAAATAAACGTCCCCCACACCACTTTTTGTTTTTTGTATTTATTTTATGTTTGTTTATAGTTTTGTTGGTTTATTTTTTATTGCTTTAAAATTATGTAATAATCAATTAATCAATATATATATAATCTAATTACATGGCCGACGACACGGGTTTTGAAGTGGAGGGGCACAATCGTTTATTTCTAAAAAAAGTTCTCTATATTTGGAATTTTCTCTGAAAAAAATTAAAAAAAGAAAAAAGATCCTTTAGAAAAAAAGAGGGGACACGTGCCCCTCCCCTTCTCCGTCGTCGTTGGCCCTGAATTATAGTTTATGATAATAATCAAATCATGAATTAATCAAAAATTTGTATGAATTTATTTTGTTGCTTATTTTCAAACGACAAGAAAGAAAGAAATTTGATGAAAAGTTGTGTTATGAGAGAAACATTATAAAAATGGAAAAAGGTACCGAAATCTTAAACGGACATTTTTATTTTAAACCACGTGAGAGAACTATAGAAAAACAAGAGAAAGAAAAGATAAAAAATTGTCATTACAAAACTGCTTGCTACAAACTGCAGACCCATTAATATTGTGGAAGATGTTGGTCTGAATGAAGAATGTTATTAGAACCAACGAATGATTGCACGTATGAGCCTCAGCCTAGACGCACCATCGTATGAAAAATACATGAATTGTATGAAAAGGAGAGAACTATAAAGGCAAGGCGTTCTAACGTGAACAAACTGTGCACGTTACACTCGCGGAGACTACTGGACATCGCAACCATCATCACCTCGGAGTTACTGTGCATTACATTGATGAAAAATAGAAACTGCCTTCACATGCTCTGACAGTAATAAAAATACAAGAAAGACTTTTTGCGCAAAACATTTTATTCATGTTTTACAGCGGCGGGACATTTTAATTAAATTCAGCACACTTAGCACAGATAGTGCAAGAAATACTGTCGCTGCTACAAGATATCTGCTTTTTAAAACGCGTCCCCTACGTTGCACATAGTCTCCAGCGTTCTGTCACAGTACCTCTGCATAACACCGCCTTTTACAATTTAGTAAAATGGTGGGCCATTTAAAGCAAGTGCTACAAAATTAGAAAAAAAAAAATTAGGCTTGGACAAAAGAAGGAGTTGCTTATACAAGACATTTCAACCAGATGGAATTCGGTTCTGGACATGATAAAAAGTGTTCGCAGAAACAAGCAGCCACTGAGCAATGTCCTCACCACATAACAGAAAGATTGCTATGCCAATATCAGCTGAAATCGATAAATTACAAAGTTTGGAAAAGCTACTGGAGCCCAACAGGTATATTTTACGTCATATACTTTTCACCAACTGGTTTGATTGCATGAGAGAGAGAATTAATATGCTTGTGTGTGTGTGTGTGTGTGTGTGTGTGTGTGTGTGTGTGTGTGTGTGTGTGTGAGTGAGTGTGTGTGTGTGTGTGTGTGTGTGTGTGTGTGTGTGTGTGTGTGTGTGTGTGTGTGTGTGTGTGTGTGTGTGTGTGTAAGCATGATTATGAAAAAAAATTTTGTGTGTGTAAGTGAATTCAAAACATTTGAATGAAATGGGTTTGATTTGTTGCAGATATGTGACTAAACTTCTGGGTGGACAAAAATGTTTCATGCGCTGTGATTTTGTCTGCTTCTTGCCGTCTCTAGGGTGATGGAGAGCTCAGATGATGATCCTACCTATATGGTCATATTCAAGTCTATATTCAGAACAGACCTGGAGAAATGCAAGAAAAACGCCAACATTGAATATCTAAAGATTGCAACCGCATTGGACCCAAGATTTAAAAACCTCAAGTACCCAGACCCAAGAGAAGTGAGGTTTTGCCATTAACTTACTCAAGAAACAAAGGGTTATTGCAGATAAACCTGTGAAAATAACAACATCAAAAACATCAAAGAGAAAGTTTACTCTATCGGTTGCTTTATTAGAATCTGATTCTGAAAACGAGGAACACTCAACGAAGAACGGTGTACGTTGATAAAGAGTAGAGCCAACTATTGGTACAGAAGCCTGTCAATTACAGTGGTGGTTCAAACATGAATGCTCACACAGCAGGCTGGCCTCGATTGCACAGAAGTAGTTGGCAACAACTCAAACATCTGTACCTTGCAAAGGTTGTTTTCTCTTGTTGGTCATATTGTACAAAAAAAGAAAGTTTCTTTATCATCTGAGAATGTGAATGACCTTATTTGTCTTAGCGACTCGCTAGGTGCAGATGTGTAAGTAAATGTAAAGTCGGTAGAATAGGTAAAATTGTTTAAAGTTTTGACAAACCAAATTTTTCTGCACTTTTGTTTATACAGCAGATTTATGAAAGATTAAATTTTCACAATACAATATATATATATATATATATATATTGTATATATATATATATATATTGTATTGTAATATATATATATATATATATATATATATATATATATATATATATATATATATTGTAATATATATATATATATATATATATATATATATATATACATATATATATATATATATATATATATATATATATATATATATATATATATATATATATATATATATATATATATACTATATATATATATATATATATATATATATATATATATATATATATATATATATGTATATATATATACATATATATATATATATATATATATATATATATATATATATATATATATATATATATATATATATATATATATAATATAGTCTAAAATATATATATATATATATATATATATTCTAAAAAAGTTTAGAGTGCACTATTTCTTATATTGTGGGTTTTAAAATATTTCTTTAAAGACTGATATTGATAATAATAAACAAATAACAAAGTTAGTTATAAAAAATGCATACAGATTTACTTTTTTACTTGTATTCCATAAGAAATATCATAAATTACTTACATTTCCTAGAATTAATCCTAACGTTTTATAAAGATTCATAAAAATATTTCATTAATTTAATATCAATGAAAGGCTGACTTATATTCTTTTCTTCTTTTCTAAAAACCTTCGAAATACATTATATTGAAATTTTTCTAATAATATTTTTTGTTTTGTTTTATTACTTATAAAGTTTGAGTTGTTCGAAATTCATTATATATTTTAGGGAAAATGAACTTAGATAAACTCAAATATTTTGAACAATAAAATTTATTGCTTATTTTATATCTATACAATAAAATCTATTTTATTATTATTTTATAGTATAAAATATTTTTTTCTAAGGTATTTAGAAATGTGGGAAAGAATGTAAGTCAGCTTTTCTTAAAGCTGACATATAATCTTTTCTTAAATTAAACAACATAAAATAAACCAGAAAGTTGTCGAAGCGTGATAATTGTTATTATCTTAATAATAATATTAACAACAATATTATTAGCAATAGCAACAAATTATTAGGGTTGACTTCAAAAAGTTAAGAATTTTTAGTATTTGCATTGATTACAATATGAATTTTAATTTATTTATGTAAACTTATATATAAATTGAAGTCAATCATATTATCAAATACAATAATCTTAACAAATACAATAATATAAAAATTTATAATATTAGTAACAAATAAAGTTTTAAAAACCATTTTTTCTGCTTTGTCCAACATTTTTAGTTTTAAACACAAACTTACAGCATTAATCTACTTTCAAATGCGAAACAAATCTAACATAGCACGGTCAAGTACATTAATTTCGCCATTAATAACTTTCGGTTTCGATAAAGCAAAAATAATAGACTTTCAAGACATTAATTAAAGTATGACACATATTAAAGTAACTTAGCGACACTAAAAGACACATACTACCGTAACTTAGCGACAGCTTTTTGTTACAAACAATAGTTCAAACTATCCTTTTTTTTTTTTTTTTTCTGTTCATTTAACAATATTTTCAAGTAAAAATGTCGTTGGTACATAATATATGAAGAACACGGAAACTAGAAGAGGACCGTAAGATCCTGTCACCGAGAACCGTTTAACAATACAAAAATAATAAACCAATTATTTCAAAAAAATATAAAATGAAAAGTAAATACCTTTTAAGAAAACCTTCATACAAATAAAATAAGGTACCTCAATTATAAAACACCGTTTAACAAAATACTGAAAAATAATAATCAAATATTTTAAATTAGTAAATACCATTTAAGAAAACCTTCATACAAATAAAATACCGTTTAACAAAACAATAAAAAAATAAAATAAAAAATTTTAAACTACATTTAGATAACACTTATAAAAGAGAAACGAGATCAGAAGAACTCGAAAATATTTTCTATTGAGAAAATAACTTTTTTCAGTTTGTTTTTAAAAGTAGATAAACTCCAACTTTGGGAAAAATCACAATTTTTTAAAACTTATTTGGTTCCACAAAAAAGCTCCGCGATTAAATATAAGAGACCTTCCAAAATTTGTATGCGAATGATGTTGATAAATAAAATTGTAATTTCTTAGATCATATTTGTTTCTGGGCTTTATTGCATATAAATTTTGAAAAGGTATAGGAGCTAAGTTTATGTTACATTTAAATATAAAGCAAAGAATCTTAAAAACATTTAGTTGGTATATATTAAGAATACTCATTTTGAATAAATCTGTGTGTTTAATATGACAAAACTTTTCTAGTAACTATCTTTTTTATTACGATTTATTATATTTTATTATTTATTTTCATTTCATTTGTAATTATATTTTAAGCTTATTTATTTTATAAGTGTAAACTTTTAATGTAAATTGTTTGAAAACACGCAATACTAAACACTGTAAACGATTGAATAAGCGCTGGTAAGGAAGGAGGGGGAGCTTTTATAAAAAAAAGAAGGTTTAAATTCATAAAAGGTGCTCATTTGTAAAAGGGCGCATGAAGGTAAGAAATGTATGCGAGAACATAAAAAGGTTAAAATGTTTTTTAGAGAGTTTATTTGAGCACTTTTGATATATTTTTGATATATTTTCGATATACTTTCGATATATTTTGAATAGGAAAAATTGGGAGTATAATACAGGTATAAAAGTCATAAAAAGCCCAAGCATGTATAAAAGCCCTAAAAAGTTACTTACAACATCCGCTGGAAAAATTGTTTTACAAAACTATCTAAATTCGAGAAAAGTATTTTAATATATATTTTAAATTCTCAACAAAAAACTTTTCTTTTTATTTCTTTTTAAAGTCAGAGAACCGTAGTAAAAATAAAGTTCACCTAAAATTCAGGAAAATAAAAGACAAATTTTGTATGAGAGAGGTTCACAAGACACTTTTTTACTTACTCCACAGACAATTCTACAGGCATTTTTTTGTTTACTGTAGAGTTTTTTAAGCTTAGTATAATTTGTGCTTGCCCAGGCCACGTTACCATAGCTTAGGTGACTATGTATTAATGAAAAGTATAAACTTTTTAAGGACATGATATTTAGGAAAGGTTTTGTTTTACATATCAATGAAATATTTCTTGAGAAATTTCCCTCTAAAGTGTTTATATGGAGCTTTCACGACAAATTTTTATCCAAGACCACACTTAGAAAGTTTATGAATGTTTCTCTTTTTATATTAGTATTATATATTTTTAGATCAGGTAGTTTAAGAGGAATATTTTGTTTTTTATTTGGTTTAGGAAATAGGATGAATTTGGTCTTTTTGACATTTAAAGAGAGTTTGTTACACCTAAATCATTCGTTTATTATATGTATTTATTTGTTAACTATGTTAAAAAGTGCCCTAATGCCTCTATGTGGATAAAATAAATTGAAGTCATCCGCAAATAAGATTAAATTTAATTAGTTTATATAGAGTAAAAATAATAACGGTCTCAAGATAGAGCCTTGGGGAACCCAGCAAGGTATGGTGCTTTTCGTTGTTTTTGTTATTTCATACTGAATATACTGCTTTCTGTTTAAGGTAGTAGCCCTATAAAAAAGGTGATTTTGATAAATAAAAAGAAATCTACCATATTTAAATGTTTATAGAGTTTCTTGGAGAGAACTAGGTTGATTCAAAAAAAAAAAATTACATTTGGTTGATCCATAATGGGGGAAAAAGCGTCATAAAATCAGCGAAATTTATCACATTTCAAAATGCTCTAAGTCAGTTTGTCTTTATATCTGTTTTCAAATAAATTTTAGAAAATTCTGCAGTACATCTAGATACTCCATTTAACCGTCAGATTTTTCCTAAATCAGAATATTAAAAAAGTTATTCACTTTTTTGGATGAACCTATCGATTTTCAATAGTTTTGTGGTATGATTTGAAACGTTTAGGTCTATAAATCAATATTTAGAGTGATTCATAAAAATTCTGACTGTTAAATGGAGTGCATATATGTTGTGAACATATCCTGAAAATTTGAAAGCAAATACTCTATCCAATAATAAATTATCATCTGAGAAAAATACAAAAGAAAGTTTAAAATGTAAAAATCTCAACAAATATTTTTTTAAAATCCTAATAATTTCCTGTTGCATAAGGGTCTATGGGTTCTTTTTCTTTTAAAATGTCACAGTAACCCTTCTGCTTTGCTCTGATGGATTTTCTTCGCTTTTTTACATTGTCAGTAGCTTTTTTGGTCATGCATTTTTCACGTGATATATCCATTTTCTTTGCAATTTGGTGCGAAACTGTTCCTGTCAATCCGAAATATTTTAATATACCAAGGATTCCGTTCCTGCCATTATTAAAATGTATGACAGCTGAATAGGTACCCATTTCTATGGTTTCTTTTCCAACAAATATAGATTTTGATACACGAGACCATATGATTGCCTCGTTTGCATTTTGTGTTTTGTCTTGCATACATTTTTCCAATAGCTCATCTTCCATTAAAGCTTTTAAAGTTGGAAAAATGAGATTTTTTATCCACATAGGAATTGAATTTAGTGACCTATATGACTTATTTTCTTTTGACCAATACTTGCACCAAAATCCAGCATCTCGTGGGCAAAATTTATGACAATCGAAAGGATCTGGTAGCTCAGTAAAATGAAAAAGGATCGATAATATTGCCTTCTTCATAGCATACAAATTTCCAAAATTATTACTAATGGCCAGACCATAATAATTTTGCATAGAGTCAATGCACTTGTTGATAAGTTTTCCCTTACCAGATAAAGGTGTTTTAGTGTTTTTATATGATTTCACAAGATTGCACAGACGAGTCCCAAGGCGCTTCTGTACGTGACCAATACACTCGAGCTTGACTGGGGTTACATTATTATCTTTATATGGATTAGATTTTAGAACATCATTAAACGAACTGATGTCTCCATCTCCCAAGTATTCTTTATAAATCAGGCCATAATTTAGTAATGATCGGGAAAAAATGTCAACAGCACCAGCTGATTCCATTGCACCTGAGGATTTTATATGATTAATTTTGCAGATGTGGTTAAGTTTCCAAATTTGGAATTCAGAGGTACCATGTTTGTTTTCGCACATTTTGCAACCAAAGCAATGCCTTGATTACTACATCTAGACACTTGTCACCTGAAATGGCTGTTACTACTCCATGTAGTGAAGAATGGCCGCGTTTCTGCCACGTCCGATCAACTGAAATACGAGTGCATGGTATATCACTAACAGTGTCAATATGGACAACCTCTCCAGCAGCAGTTTTCATACTAAACTCAGCTACTTTTTTGTAACAATCTTCAACAAATTTATTAAGTTGGATGAATGGACCTTTAGTTAAACATTTTAAGTTCATTACCGAAGAAAAGGTATCCATAGCACTAAAACCACATTCAATTTCACGAAATGCAACAACAGCTCGTACATTTATGTCAAAGGTACTGCGACCCTGAATCTTTTTAATTTCCTTTGGTTTTGTTTCAGGAGAAGATTATGAGGCTTTGACCCAGTCACAATTGGAACATTTGACACTTATAAAGTGTGAATACCCTCGCCGTTTTAAGTTTTCGTCATATAATATGATGTTACTACCACAATTCGGACACTTTAATTCACAGAATATATTTTGAAGCATTGCAAAATGTACCAACATAAAAAAGTCATTATCAAGAGGGTTTTTTACTATAGATGCAGACATTTCATTATTCATATTTATTTTCCTTTGACTTTAACAAGTACCAAGAACAGATAAATCCCCAATATTTTTTTTTATTTGCAATTGCACCATTCCACTTTCTCTTTTTTTTAACTATGGAGTTTTATTTATTTGGAATTCTATTATTATTTAAAATCTAAAAAATATTATTTATATGTATAAAGACACACATGCATATACTAATAAATACATAAAGGATGCACCAAATAAAATAGTAAACATATATATGAAGCTATAAAAGAATGACTACTATATAATGAATTTCTATGTAATTTCCTCATACTGTTTGCAGTTTTAAAATATACTTTTTATATCTATATTTGAGTAGAGCAAAGTGGATGTTTTACCTGGAAAAAAAAAGAGTTAAAAGAACTACATGAAGGGATTATATTAGACCATTATTATTTTGAATGGTAACTAAGGGTGTTGCTATGTAAATTTCCAAATATAGATAGTCTAAAAAGTTATCAAAACTGACATAAAAGATATGGTAGGTGATTTAATTTTTTTGGGAATGAAAGTAGTGGTATACATGATGCTGTTTTAATAATAAAATTTTTTTCAAAAAAAATCTTTTTTTCATCATTTTTTATAGGGCTACCACCTTAATAAATAACCTTTAAACCGAAGTAAGTTATTATTTTTTACTCCACAAACTTTGAGCTTTTTCAGAAGAATGTTGTGATTTACGGTGTTTAAAGCTTTAGAAAGATCAATAAAAACTCCTAACGTAAAGCAATCATTACTAAAAGCATTAGATATATGAGTAACTAGCTCGAGCATAGCATAATCGATGTTTTTTCGGTGAATCGGTGTTTTTTAACTCCAAATGATTTATCTTATAAAAAATTGTTTTCCATCAAATAACTGTAAAGTTTATTATACATGACGCGTTCTAGTAATTTGGAAAAACATGATAGAACAGATGTTGGTCTATAATTATTAGTATCAAAATCATCTCCAAATTTATAAATAGGGCAATTTTTAGTTTATCTGGAACAATACCTGATTTTAGTAAAAGATCGAAGATGTGATGCAAAGATGATTCAATGATATCAAATACTGATTCTACGACAAAGCTACTGATGTTATCAGAGCCCGTACTTTTGTTTTTTAGAGTATTTAAAGCGGATCACAATTCATTAGGATCTAATTTTTTTCTTTCATATTCTTTTCTGTGGTAAGGTTCTTAATCAAGTAAGAATGAAGTTGCAGAACTCGACGGAATTTCTACTTTTAATTTGTGACACACATTAAGAAAAAATCTATTTAGATATTCAGCTAATTTAACCTTATCTACATCAATGTCTAAACTTTTCTACGTCAATGTCTGAACACTTTAAAGCGAATTCCAGCTTAATGTCAGGCATTTTTTATAAGATATTTGCTAATAATATTTTGAAAAAAAAATGCTATTGAACATTTTTTTAAGTGAAACGGGTAGTTTTTAACTATCATGATTGCGTAGAGTTGCCAGACGTCCGGCTTTTACGGAGGAAAATACAGCGCCAAACCTGTATAAATTTTTTTTTTTTACTGTTCTCTTTCGTAAAAGCCAAAAATCTGGCAGCCCTATAATTGCGTAATATTTCATTGAAAATTATGTAACTGGAAAGACAGTGTCGTGAAAAGTGACAAAATTTTACTGCTTTTTAAATATTTGGCTAGAAATATGCCTTTAAAAATGCAAATTAAAAAGATTACAGAAGAAATTGCATAATAAAAAGCTTAAAACATATAAAAAAATATATTGTTCAATTTTTAAATATTTCGAAGTATTCGCATTCTTGAGGGTAAAATGTTATTAGAATGACACAAATAAACAAACAGCTTGAGAACAACAAAAAGACTCTAAACGTAAATATCTCCATGGTAATAAAAATTACTTTCTTTAATTTAGTAATAAGTTTTTTAACAAATAAAAAAAATTGTATTATGTATGTAAAAACAAATAAAACATTTAGATTTAAGTTAAACCCATAGTATCAGGTCAAAAATATTTAAAAGATGTTTTAGAAAGTTAAAAAGATACAGTTAAAGAAATAACTAGAAAGACATCTACAAAGTAGATTTCTGAAGTATCAAAAGTACATCTATAAACTAGAAATTAATATTCAATACTTTTACTCAGTACTTTCAACCGATGTTTAGCGATTTGACATCTGAAAGTAAATCCCAATCAAAATGCGCAACTAAGTCTTTCACTACATAAATTAAATTTTAAAGTTGCAATCTATCTTATTAGAGCTGAATGTGTGTAATCCAAATAAAGACTTTAAACAACCATTAAGTATGAACAAGTTACTTTGTTAACATTAGCATGCAATCCGTGGTCACAAATAACTTAAAATAAAATACCTAAAAAAAGTTATAAAACTCTATGAGGGAAAAATGCCCTGTGTCACGTTGAGATAGAGTCACCCGGTGCGGCCCGTACCCCCTCTCCCTAGCGACGCCACTGAGTTAAAGAAGTATATTTGAAAATAAAGTCATACAATGTAAACAAACGCTCTAAACTCTAGATTATCTTTTCAAAAATATCTTGATTTATAGGCTTGCGGGTTCTTATTATACAACGATTTCTTTGGGTAAGTCGACATCATTCCTGCATTAAATTTCCAGACCAAATTATTTGACGCAATACAAGATACAATGCAAAATCCTTATTTTTAACACAATTATTTATAACACAAATAAAACATCTTAGTTATCAGGATCAACATTGAAAAATCAATCTTCGGGACGGTTTGTAAGACAGCCTTTGCTATGTACAAATTCATGTTGAGACAATGAAATTAGATTGTGTAACTGGAAGTTAAGCATGTAGAAACTTTAATAATTGAAGTTTTTCTAAAACCTTTTTCTAATCCATGGTGATTTTATTTTTATGTTTCATAAATTTCATATTTTGGAAAGTTTACATCATAAACTTCATAAAAAATTTAAATATATAAAAAATACATTATTTAAGTAGAATGGATAATCCTACAAGTGCGATGAAAAATCGGAGAGTCTTAAACGTCATATTGAGCTAAAATTAGAGAATCTACGGAAAAAAATTTTTATGGAGGTATATTCAACAATGCTAAGCTTCTTTGATTTCATATTTTAACCAGAAAATCACTAATTTAAATAAATAAAAACTTGATAATTTGAAAAAAAAGAAGTTCTATATTTTATATTTACCAAATTAGTTATAAAAAACACTATTAGAAAATTTAAACTAGCATGCAGTGCATATTAATTTGGACTCCATTATATATGCATAAAAAAAAGATATCTGCAATCAAGCAAATCGACAGTCATAATGGGTTAATACTACGCTAAAGTCACTTAAGTATGGCATTATTTTTAAGGATTAAAAAATATGTCCTCAGAAATTTTTATTCTGGCTTAACTTTAGTATGAAGATGATTTGAATTTTTAAAAAATATTTGACATCGTCTCAGAAGGTTATTCAATTTTAATACTTTTAACAATATCCCAAAAAAAAATTATTTCGCAAATTTTTATTTTTTACGAAAACTGTTTAATACTATAAAAACTTTGAAAAAAATTTCCAAAACTTTGAAAAATTTTTATATTTACATTAGATAACATTAGAAATTGGGTTCTTTTTTAAAAATAAAGTTTCGAGTCTTGACCTAATATTTAATAACTCTTAGTTTTTTGCAATTCTATTAATGACTAAAATTATGTCTTTTAAATCTGTTAGGCGTCTGTTTTCCATAACCTGATTAAATATGCACTAATTCTGACTGCTTGTTTGCCAAAAAACCCAAGAGCTTTTGAAAAAATTTTTTTTGAAGAGTTGGAGGATTTTTTTACTGGGGGTAATGTCTGTTTCTTAGCCTGTCAATAAATTCAACAATGTGCTTAATGACAGTATGATTTTTAAGTTTTTATTAAATTTCCCAAGGCTTTGGTAAAGCAGTTATTTTAGAGTATAAACATTGTTTAGGAGCTGTCTACATTGGTTTTCATAAATTTCTCTCCATATTTTGGTGGCTTGGAAATGATAATTTTGTTTTACTAGTAGGTCAAACAAACGTAGCATTTACAGGCCACCTAAACAAAAATTGATTAACTACGAATGGTTAACAAATCATTAAATGAAATGAAATATGTACAACTCATAATTAGAAAAATTTCAAACAGTTTTATTTCACCAGGAAAATATAGCAAAAGGTGGAGGTTTATACAAATTTTATGACATACTGCCAAAAGTTTTGATAATTTTGAACACTGATGGCTTTCTTATTATTAGTAAGATTATTGGATAATCACAAAGATTATTGGATAATCACAAAGATTATTGGATAATCACAAATATTATTAATTTTCATGCTTTCAGAAATTTCTAATGACATTGTAGATTTTATTTATTTATATTCATTTATTTTAGTCAGTAATCATTTACATTTCGAAGTTACAAGACCGGAGAACCTGGAAAGAAAAAATCTTTTCATCGGTAATCTTTGATAATAAAAAAGGGGATAAAACTGTATTGTTAAAAAAATAAATTATAGGATTTTGATATATATATAAGTTCAATAATGTTCTTTTTGAACTTTTGAGCGGAATCGGCTTCTCTAAGTTTACGACTCAGGCTTGTAAAATGGTTCCATAGCATTGGGGCATAATAAGAAATGGAGAATCCTGTAAGTTTTGATATACAGAAAGATTTTACAAATCTTCCTGTAGATCGAATATTGTATCGGTTTGATGTTTTAGGAAAAACATTTTCGAATAAACTTTGAATTTTTTTAAACTTATGTTGGAACATAAATTGCGTGACTTAGAATATATTTATTTCATAAACATTAAGAGCTTAGTTTTGTACTTCCCCAAATAATATTTAAATAATAAGATAAGTAGCTATTGAATGCAAAATATAGCTAAGTTAATGTAGATTTGTCTAAGATTTGACGGGTTTTATACAAAATACCAATATTTTTTGTGATTTTATTGCGAATATATTTAATATGATCTCTCAAGGATAAGTTTTCATTTATTAAAGCACTAAGTAACTTGGTTGTGAAAGAGCGCTCAATTTTGATGTTATTTATATATAGCATTGGTAAGGATGTAGGAATATTTTGAAACTTTTGTTTAGAATGGAATATCAGTTTTTAAAGATAGGCTGTAGACGATAAACCAGTTTGATATTGGCTTTAGTTCTTTGTTTGCTACTTGAAATAGAGAGATAATGTTACTGTGAGAATAAAACAAAATGGTGTTGTCTGCAAACATGATAGTAGACATTGTATTTAATTCTCTATATGGATCGCTGACATAGATTATTTAATGATTGGGTGTGTGGGAAGGGATGGGAGGGGGTGAGGAGGTGGTGGTGGTGGTGGGGGGTAGTATGATACAAAAAATGTTTATCAACTTGTCGCCCCTCGTGTTTGGGGTGGGGTAGGGGGGAGAAGTGAAAGGGGAATTTTCGAAAAAAATAAAAAAATCCTTTAACTCCCAATTTCCGATCATCGCAATTTTTTGCAAAGCATCATTTTTTGACATAAGTATTAACATAAAAATGTTTGGAATTTGCTTCATGTCTGGAAGTTAGCTATCTCACATAGCTATCAAACACCAAAAAATCCTGGATCCGTCAATGAATAAATATAATACAATGAATGAAGTAATATAATATAATGTTTTTAAACAATTTTTTGAAGATACAGTTTATTCCCAATAACTCAACCTTCCAAGGGACCAAGAAAAGTGGTTTGACAACGAGTATTCGACCTATCGAGTTCGAGTTATCCAAAAAAAGTTGCTGAAAGGGACAAAAAAATGGTCTTATCGAAGTTTGAGTAATCTGAGGTGTGAATTTAAACGGAGAATTTTAATAGTAATGGATTAGACAATTTCAAGGGACCAAATAAAACAGTTTAATATAATAAAAGTTCAATTTAACTGGTGTTCAACTTACCAAGATTTATAACTGTATTTAAGATTGTTTCTTTATTATTATTGCACAAATATTAGTAGGGGTAGATATTTATTTGTCCAAAAACACTAGATATTTATTTGGTAAACATTCAGAATTTTAAAATTATGGAACTTATTTGTTAATGTGAGATACGGTGTCTATCAGATAATATCCTTATTCCATCGTGTTTTTTTTTTTGTTTTGTTGAAAAGTCATTTTAAATTTGTTTTATTGGTGCACAGTGACGGATTAAGGAGGAGGGGGGGGGGGAATGGGCTATGCACCCCCCAGAATCTGAAACTACTAAATATCTTAGAAATTGAGGACTTTTTTTTTTAAGAGGCGCAAACGTGGTACAAATTAAACAAATACTTTAACATTTACGCCGCCCCCTCCCAATCTTCCCTTCTTCAAGCACTACCACCAAAAATTCCTGGATCCATCACTGGCTGCACCAAACATTGTTAGTATTACTAAGATGATGACGAATAAAGATAAAAGTAAATTTATTTTTAGTTTAGATAAGATTTCGTTTAATGAAGTATGCCATACTTTTTTATTTTACAAAAATTTTATTTTTGTTTAAGTTTATGTAAATTTTCATCTTTTTCAGGGAGACCGTCAAGCGCCTACAATCAATCAAATTAAGAGAATAGACCTTTACATAAATATCTCCGACGGAAAACGGAGATTTTTTAAAGCGAGGCAGTATTTGTCACGATCACAAAACAAACTCAGCGTTTAGCTATTATTTTGTACGACTCAATATGAAGTGTAGTGTTTTCTTCATTTACTTTATAAATTTAAACCTTTAATCGGTATATTATTGTTTCTAGAATAGTACTACTATACATATATTAAATAAAGTATAGCGTTGTTCTCATTTGAAAGGCCTGCAAACGCTTTTGACATACTTCTGGAGAATTTAATGTTGTTTATATAATAATGCATTTTTATTACTACCCTTTCAATAAACTTCAACTTAAAAAAATTATTTAAAAAAATTCAAGTTTGAATATTAAAAAATTGATTTAAATTGATTGAAGATATAAATTGTTTAAATGACATCATCCTTAATAGCTATTTCCGAAATTTACGATCGTATGATCAACTATATGACATTTACATTATTAATATTATTTTTACAATATAATTTTTTAAGTAATGATAAGAAAATATACATCTCGTTGTTGTTCAATTACATCAAAAAATTCTTCTCTACGGTTTCATGCTTTTTTTTATATTTTTTAGGTGAAAAAACTGATATTTGTTGGAACTTTAAGTCCATCTATAAAATCAGAGCTATATAAAAGACATTACAAAGTAACAGATTTTGTCCCAGACGATATTGTCAGATACTGTTGTTTTTTTCGCTTGTTTTATAATTCTTTTTTAAATTTAATGTTTACGTTAAAATTTTAATCTTTTGTAAACTGATATCATTTTGTTTGTGTTTTATAATTTCTATTAAAACTTTTGTTTTTATTATTAAAATTATTATTATAGTTTTAATTATTAATATAAATGAATACCAAAGAAAAATAAAAAAACTTCTTTTTGTTATTTGATTTTGATTTAATTACCGCCATTTTTAAAAAACGTGAATTTGTTTACATTTAAACAAGCACAGCCTTGTTTCAAAGAGTGTTTCATGAAAAGCTTAAATGAATAGCCCTCCTCTTGGACGCACTTGTAGTTTTAAGTTGACCCCTTTGTTTGAGGACGGACATCCAACATATATGGATTTTAAAGTATTTTTCTAATTTGCATGGTACCTCTAATAAGAAACGACGTCAAAAGTAGGCAGAGGTGTACATTAACATAAATATTTCCAGGTTTATGTAAAATTATGAAATTCTCTATTTTTTAGATTTGGCATAATCATGAAACCACTTTATATTTAATAAAAACAACATTTGTAACATAAAATTATTTCACAACTATACTTTTACATACGATACATTGAAAAAACAACGGGTATCATTTACATCATACCTATCGGTATGTTAGTATTTACATACTAAAATATTAATTTAGAAGTTTCAAAGTTGTACAAAAAAATATGTATAACTTAATTTTAAATATTACCAGCCACTATACCCTCTCCAAAAACCTCCTTCTCCCCTCCCAAATCCTCTTTCCGCTCTCCCGAAACCTCCCTCCCCATTTCTTTGAAAACTTTTCTCCACACTACCGAAACCTCTTTCCCCTATTCCAAAACTTTCTTCAACTCCCCCAAAACCTCTGTCTCCTCCTCCAAAACCTCTGTCCTCTTCTCCAAAACCTCTGTCTCCACCTCCAAAACTTCTGTCTCCACCTCCAAAACTTCTGTCTCCACCTCCAAAACCTCTGTCTCCACCTCCAAAACCTCTGTCTCCAATTCCAAAACCTCTGTCTCCAACTCCAAAACTTCTGTCTCCTCCTTCAAAACCTTTTACTTCACTTCCAAAACTTCTTTTTCTCCCTCTAAAACCTCTGTCTCCCCCTCCGAAACCCCTGTTGCCTCCTCCGAAACCTCTGCTGCCTCCTACGAAACCTCTATTGCCTCCCCCAAAGCCTCTGTCTCCTCCCCCGAAACCTCTGTTGCTTCCCCCAAAACCTCCCTCTTCTCTCCTAAAACCTCCATCCACTCGCCCAAAACCTCTTCCTCGATTGCTTTGTTTCCAGTCGTTTTGTCGAGGCTCCTGATAACCTTGTTGTCTCTTATTTTGTTGAAAACGCAATGGTGGGTTACTGTTACTTGTAGTACTTTGGTCTTGAAAAATCCTAACAAAAAATAAAACGGTTTTTGTTTAAATCATATTTTTAAATAAGCATAGCCTTTCAATTTCAATCTGTCTGAAGTTAAGCAATAATGTCAACTTTTTTGTATACACCAAAAAACGAAATGCTAAAAAATGACATAATCAGAAATAATTATCAATGGTATAGTCAGAAAAATGTATTGCATCAAAATTAATTTCTTTGCCAGAATTCTTTTGTTTTATTTTTTTAAATATTTATAACATTTTTATAAAATATTCATAACATTATTATAAAATAAATAGATATATACATTATAAAATATTTAAAAAAATTATTAAAATATATTATTTAAATTATATATATTTTATATATTACGACGGAACATTATTAAATGCTCTGATTCGTTATTCGTGTTTTAGTTTAACGCCACATTATTTTACTTTGTTTTTTATGTTTTTTTTTTAAGTTGTCTTAGTGGCTTGGCTCAAGAACAAGAAGAACATGACATTGAAGCTTAAATATTTGTCCTTTTCTTTCTTTCTTGTTTTTTTTTATTTATTTATTTGTAGGTGCTTCCAGAAGTCCTTACGGTCTTATCACAGAGCATCGCGGAAGAGCATTTAACGAAGTTGCTAAAGCTGTCGAGGAAGCTAGGACCTCTGGGTTTTGAGCCAGAACTCTAACCACTGCGCCACGGCTACAGTGGTTAGAGGGGTTACACTCTTACCCAGATACTTGTCCTAAAATTGAAACCTTTAATATAATATATTATAAAGTTGACATTTAATTCCAAAGGTCTTTAAAAATCACGTTTAATGTTTACGGCGGTTAATAAACATCATATAAACATGGTAAATTAACTTGACAAAGTATCAAAACCTTTTGATTTTGTTCGAGGAAGATATTTAATTTTTAAAATTTTGCGGAAAAACATCTTAAATCAGGAAGATTCGAATAAGCTTTTTTCCTTTGAACATAACATTTTCCTAAATAATATTGTCAAAAAGAGAATACTAAAATAAATTTTACAAAACAACGCCTATACAGAAGTTGTTTTGTAGATTGTTACAATTTATACAGAAGTTGTTTTGTAGATTGTTTCAATTTATACAGTCGTTGTTTTGTAGATTGTTTTAATTTAGGAAGTAATAAGAGAGTGACAAGAAACTGAAAAATATAATTAGAAGTGGGAAAAAATAGTTTTGGAAGAAATCAAATAAGGAATTCATAACTAGTCATACATAAAACAGTATATCTTTTTGTAACTTATAGGAAATTAAGCTTTGCCTAATTAAACTTTTTGATTAATAACGTTTTAAAATGCCTTACAAAAGCAAAAATCAGGAAAATTGCTGCAAAACAGTGAGTTTTCTGTTTACAAAGATGTAAAAGAGAACTTATAACACTTATTAAAAGAGTAAGTTAACTTATTAAAAATAAATCAGGTTTTAATAATATAAATGTTTCAACAGGAGTTTTTGCCTGAGAGTTACATTCATGCAACAAACTGAAAAAATGTTTATCAATTATTAAAAAAGAGTTTATCAATTATTTAAAAAGTGTTTATCAATTATTGGTTGAGGTTGACGTCACTTCTACGATGAAAAAAGTTTTGTAAACTTTGATTTTGATACGATTCAATTGGAGCTGAACAAATTGCATCACCAGTCATTGCCACAAAAGATAGATTACCTATGGTACCATAAAACTTAGCCAGGTTACCAGTAGCAAAAAGTTTACAATCTGTTACCAAGTAACAAATTTTCATTGAAAAATCC
The DNA here is from genome assembly GCF_038396675.1 of Hydra vulgaris. Taxonomy (NCBI): domain Eukaryota; kingdom Metazoa; phylum Cnidaria; class Hydrozoa; order Anthoathecata; family Hydridae; genus Hydra; species Hydra vulgaris. Next base: position 50,333,370 of record NC_088921.1, read on the forward strand.
CAAGCCTTTAAGTTTGTTTTTATATTTTAAATTGTAAAAAGTACAAATTCAAAAAAAATTAGTTTTCAAATAAAGCGACACGGTCAATGTTCAGTTCAATACTGGCCTTTAAAACACCAAATTGAGGAAATTAAGATCTAATTTGAACAACTCTTCACAGGGCTCTGATTGGTTGAGCCATATTTTGCACAAAAGTTAGCCGTAAATAAAATTAAATTCTCTGAATTCTTTACACACAGCTATTTTTGATTGTAAGAACTTGAAAGTACTAAGCAATCATGCTCTCCTCGGAAAGGAACACTAAACAAAATATTTTTAAAAATTGGAATTGATGGTAAAGGATCATTTTGAAAGCGAGTCTTTGCTTTATTTTCAAAGATCACTGAAAAAGATACAAAAGAAACAAATCTCATCCTGATTATGTATCCAAGTTTTTCAGTGCATCATCAACATCTAACAGTGGTAAAATTATTGAAAAAACCTTTTAAACATAAAATATTAAAAAATATATAATATAATGTTGGTGTTGTACAGCAGAAATTTATTTTAGTTATTCTCTCTTTTAATAATATTTTTTTAAATAAAAATTTAAGTTAAAAGAAAAAGATTTTTATTTAAAATTTGCTAATTAGAGGCTATTTGAATTAAAATCTTAAAAGTTGAATATTTCCCTCAGATAAAATTAATACATTTTGATATTTTTAGTTAATCTACCATATAATCATTCCCTCAAAGGATTTTCCCAAGAACAAATTCAAGCATTATTCCTGATTATTACAGATCATACTTTAATATAAGAAAAGATTTCACAATAACAGTTTTACTCAAGATGCACCCATAAATGGGTCAAAGAGTAGTTCTAAGGAAATCTGTATTGGAATGGGAAACTGTGAAAAGTGGAGTAAAGCAAGGACCAATTCATGGGTCTTAACTTTTTTTAATTTTCATCAATGACTTAACACAGGGTTTACATGATAAAGCTAAATTCTATGCAGATGACATAAAAGTGATAGCAAAAACAAATCAAAACGATAAAAATTTGTAACTCCCTTATTATTTATATTATCTCTCTGAAACAAACTTTGACTAAATGGATAGCAAATTTTAATAGTGATAAATGCAACATAATGCACATAAGTTATGATAAGCAAAAAAACAAATACACACTTTAATGCAATACTCTAGAATTAGGAGAAGACTTCTAGAAAAAATCTTATAGAGACACTGTTAGAAAGAGACCGAGGTGTATTTCAAATAATTCAAAATGAGAACATAATATTGAGTCTTATTTAAACAAAGTAAATAGTAAATTGGGATTATTGAAACACATTCAACTATATTGACAAAAATACAATGAAACTATTATACACATGGCTTGTGCAACCTCATTTAGAATACGCATTTCAAATATGAAATCTGTATTAAGCTAAATATATTAATCTTATTATTACTACAATTTGTAGTAATAATAAGATTAATATATTTAAAATATAAGAAATATAAATATAAGAAACCCAATTAAAGCAAAATTTAAAGAAGCCATTAAAAAGTGAAGTCACCTGTAATTAAGTATGATTAATAGTTTGTAATTAAGTATGATTAATAGTTTTATTAACTGTAATTTTATTATACTATAATTATAAAACGAATTATACTATAATTATAAAACTAATAATTATAAATTAACTATAACTTTATACACACACACACATATATATATATATATATATATATGTGTGTGTGTGTGTGTATAAAGTACACACACACACACATATATATATATATGTGTATACTTACACACACACACACACACACACACACACACACACACACACACACACACACACACACACACACACACACACACACACACACACACACATATATATATATATATATATATATATATATTTGTGTGTGTGTGCATAATAATCAATTATCAAGTTTTTTTTATTTAACACTGTTTCATCTATGAAGACTCATCAGAAATCTTTAGAGTCTTTAGAGATGAAACAGTGTAAAATCAAAAAAATTTGATAAGTGATTTTCTACTAATTTATTATTGCTCTATTTTTTTAAGAACATTTAGCATTCTGTTTTGTAGAATACATTTAAATTAATTCTATGTATAAATATTGAAAGTAACTTACGAATTTTTAGCATCAAAATTTCCAATGGCATAGTTTTCTTTTTTTTTACCATAACTTTGACTTTGTATCATGTATGAACCGGTTTCACTGCGAGATAAAACTCCAAGAAGTTTTATTATTTCATTATCTTGTGAAGACAATGTATAAATTGTTTTAGGGTCATAGGAAACTTGCGTAATTAAATTTTCAACTACATTTCGAAAAGCAATTAATAGAGCAGCTTGTTGAAAAGACATCTTTATTTCCAACCTAATAATAAAAAAATCAAATTGTAATAAATATTTTTAACGAAGAAAAAAAAAATATATATATACTAGGGGTGTTGAATATAAAAAAAAAAAAAAAAAAAAAAAAGGTGGGGGGGGGGGGGGGGTAAAAAATAAAAATTTTAAAACGTGAATACACAAGAAGACAAATTTGGGGTAAATATAAAAAAAATACGATTACAAAAAAAAATTCCAGAAATATTGACATTTACCTTTGCTCAAGTGGCAAAATACCTTGAAAAATGCCCCAAATTGTTCTTAAGCGCAAGGCTTTGCAATTGGCTTTAAGCGCAAGGTAAATCTCAATATTTTGTAAAAAAAATTTTCTTATGTGATTATAATGGTTTTAAGTTTTTTTTAGATTGCTGTGTACCCCAGTCTTTTCATAATTATTGTTTATATTAAAAAATCATTAAACAAAAAAATATTTCAGCGCAAATGCGCAAAAAAAGAATTATGTGCAAACACGCACAAAAAAAAAGAATTTTTTGTTGCATAAATTACATGAAATCTTTTTTTTATTTTAAACAACACTTATGAAAAAACCAGGATACACAACAATTTAAATAAAAAATTTGGACCATTTTTTATCTCAATATTTTGTAAAAAATTTTTACAAAATATTGAGATTCACCTTGCACTCAAAGCCAAATAATTTAAGAACAATTTGGGTATTTTTCGGGGTATTTTGCCGCTTGAGCATAAGGTAAACATCAATATTTTTGGAATTTTTTTTTGTAAATGTTTTTTTTTATATTTGCCCCAAATTTGGCTTCTTGTGTATTCCTGTTTTAAAATTTTTTTTTTTTTTGAACACCCCTAATATATACCAAATAACTTTTAAATGAAAAAAATGAGTGAATGCATCCACTTGTGTAACATTCAAGAATGCTTGATTATATTTTAGCACTTTAACAATAAACACATAAACACTTACAGTAACATTTGTATTTTCAGTTGTAATTCATGTTATTTTAAAATATAAGCAATCATTTCTGTGAAATAAAATAATCAATAATTAAAAACTTCCATAAAGTTTTCAATTATTGATTGCTATTCAATATAACTAAGCAGTTTCACAGAGCCCTAATTAATATTCTTTTGGTGAAAATTTTTTGCATCCAAAAAATGTATTTCAAGTAAACTGCACTTATAAAACTGTACACTATAAAAACTTTTTCTAATTCCTCATCCAGTGTTCCGAAACATCACTCAGCTCATCGGAAACCAAGGTAGAATTAATTTGCAGTGTTTTACAAAAGATACAAGCTTATGCTCTGTATTCAGTAGGACTCAGTCAGATATACTATGTGTTGTTCTAACTTAAAAAGTGATTTACAGAATGTGATTATAATTCTGTGAACCTGTTTCAGAACACAAATAATAAATCTGAGTATCTTTTCCAATAAAATTTGTATGCTGCTAGATAGACGGGGAAAGGTAGTGGCTAGGGATAGATGCTGCTAGATAGACGGGGAAAGGTAGTGGCTAGTGATAGATGCTGCTAGATAGACGGGGAAAGGTAGTGGCTAGGGATAAATGCTGCTAGATAGACGGGGAAATGTAGTGGCTAGGGATGGACAAACTTTAAACATTAAATTTAATGAGCATTTGTTAACTATAAAGTCATAATTTTGTTATAATAATCATTGAATTAACTCAAATAAGCATGAAATTAACTTTAAAACAAATTAAAAGAAAACATTTAGTGAAATTAATAAAATTGCATTAAAGCCTTTCCAATGAAAAAAACAACGAAAAATTTAGTTTAGGACAGAGTTGTTAGTCCTTGGCCTCGGCCTTGCCTTAAGGTCAAAAATTAATGCCTTGGCCTTGAAAATTTTGGCCTTGACTTTCCACCTTTTCTTTAAGAATTCAAAACATTTTTCATGTTTGTATTTTAAAATTTTTACTACAGTTGAATTTGTTTACAAGAGTTATTTTTGTTTACTTAAAAGCTTAAGAACTTAATTTTGCATTTTATGTCACAGTTTAAATTGCCATTTTTGACTAGCAATTTTAAAGCAATAATCAATGACACGATTGGCTAATGAGAATTTATTACATCTATATATAATAAGTCGCATGATATATCTTAACGTTTTTTATTAGCTAAAACATTTCAAAATTTAAAAAAAGATTTAAACACATGATTTTTTTATAAAATAATAACTAATATCTAATAACTAATAATAAACATATCTTTAATTAAAAGATAATGTTAGTTGTTAGCATTAAGCACAAAAATACATAAAATTAAATAAATAAAAGTTTTAATTCTTTATTTTTATGTATTTTTATTTTCAGCTTTCATATATATCTACAAGTATATTTTTTTATTGACTTCGTTGAATTGTGCACATAAACTTGTTTTATTGTCACAGCTTTTTCTACCTAAAGTTTTGGTTATAATTGACCTTGACATAAGGCCAAAATTTAAGTCTTTGGTCTTGAAAATGTTTGGGTAGGCCGTGGCCTTGAAAATCTTATACTTAACCTTGGTCTCGAAACTTTTGTCCTTAGCCTCGAAACTTTTGGCCTTGAAACTTTTGGCTTTGGTCTTGGCCTTGAAACATGTGGCCATGACCTTGCTACTTTTGGCCTTATTAACAACTCTGGTTTAGGATTAGTTTTTATATTTTTTAGAACAAAACATTTAAATAATAATTGTATTACCAAATATTTGTGTGCCTAAATATTTTATAACATAAATACTGATATTTATTTAGTTAATTTTCAGAAAAAATTAAAAAAATAAAATTACCACAAAATTTATTTAAATAATAACAGATTTTTAAAAGATTTTTTGAACAACTTGTTAAACTCTAAAAATGATGCATTACCATTTCTAAAATTACTTTGTATGTTTGATATTAATTAAATTTTATAAATTTATCAATCAATGAGTTAGCTTTAATTTGTATTTTTTACAAACCTTATATATTGTTGTTTGAAAAATTTTATAGAGTAAATAAAAGCAAAAAGAGGATAAAAAAAAATAAAGATGTAAAAAAAATTTATTTATAACTTACCATTCATCAATGTTAATTGCTTGATGACATGCTTCTGTCTTACATGGAGTAAACAAAAGATATTGAACAGGATAGATCATAGTTAAATGTTTGCAACATACAACCTGTGTACGATTCTAAAAAGAACAAACAAAAAAAAAAAGTAATATCTAAATAACAAGCAAGAACTTTTTGTGATTAAAAACTATGTAATTTGTAATAAATACCTTTTCGCCAAATATAAAAAAAGGTGACGGATAAAATGTTTTCTCATTCGAACAAACAACTGATGACTTATGAATAAGTGCATATTTTCCTTCAGTTGTTATAACCTTTCTTTTCTCCTGATGCATGCAAATATTAGGATACAGTCCTACACAGAGAACAGCAGTCACCTAAAAATTTAATTATTTTTATAACTAATATCCAAATACTTTTTGAAGTTCAAGTAGACATGCTGTTTAGACAAGCCTACTGAAAATTTTAATGCCAGTTTTGCTGGGAGTTTTAGTAACAGCACTGGTGTGAGTTAGAAAAAGTTAAAAAATCAATTATTGAAAATATCAACATACAAAAATAATAAAAGGTAAATATACAGAAACTACAGGATTACATATTTTTAATAACTTTTAGTTTTAAGGTAATTTTTGGAATGCTAAAACTATTTCACGTAAATTTATTTAATTTAAATTTACTGTCATTCAAAATTGAACATAATAATACATAACTAATAATTTATTCTTGACAAACTATTTGCAATTGACCATAATAAATCATAATTAAACACAATCATAATTTAAAGTTTACTGACAGTCAAAAACTTATTTTATGTTTTAAGGAGGATTGCAGAATCAGAGGGTAGAAGAAAAACAATTTGAATTAGAGCCCAGCCAAAAACTATAATGGAAGTATATTACATCATTGTTATTACTATCTAAAAACAGCTTGTTGTTTCAATAAATGTAATCTAAAGAGCCAAGGTATATTACACCCATTAAATATTACTGAATGCAATACACAAAAGTTAAGGATGATCACCAAAATTTAAGTCTTTTAGTTTAGATTTTGATCAAACATAATATAACATCACAACCAAATAGTCTTAACTCTTACAACCAGACAGTCTTAACCATCACAACCAGACAAATTAAATTCTCAAAACAAGACACACAGCTAATGAATAAAAAAAAATATTTCTCAATTCCAACTCTGGTTTTCAAGAAAATCATTATAAAAATTTTTTGTCATAACTACTTAGTCAATGTAAGATTTGCTTAGTTGTGTCAAATGTATGTTAATATCAAAATTATTTTAACTTATTTGATAATTTTTTAATAAAGATTAGACAATATTTCACAAAAGTTAAGCCACTACCACAAAAAAATCAATGACCTTTACCATATATCATGAAAACTCATCAGGTGAATTAGGATTATCATGATTACCCTGTTACTGGTAACATGTAAGTTTAAACAACCTGCCTCATGCCCTTTTGCCTTGTAGGATATTTGTTTTTTGGGTTGAGAGAATATATTCTGACTTAGAATACCCTTTGTCTTAGAGGCTCTTGGTTGAGTAAAGGCAAGAGACAGTGTCTCAACAAAAATGCTCATCTCTGCTAAATGTTAACTGCATCTGGATGTCTTGTTAAAGACTTCCAAAGATGATGAATGATGGATCTTTTTGATTCTACTTTTTTACTTGTGTATACTTGGTAGTGTTTATGTAATTCTTTCAGTAGTATGCTAATATGAATACAGCTCTGAAACACAGTTTAATCGTTCTGAGGCTGGGTGTTAGTGATGTTTTATAAAAACATCACTAACACCCAGCCTCAGAACCATTGTAACTGTGGTAACTCTTAGAGAAACTGATTCCAATAGCAATAAAAAAAATAAATAAAAAATAAACAAAAAATTAATTAAAATTATTTCAATCTATTCTTTAAAAATATTTCTTGGTCTAAAGAGTAACTTTTTACCAATTAAATCTTGAAAATTTGCTAGACCTACTTGCTCTTGGTGAAACTAATTTAAATTCAGCTGTTTACTATTATCCTGTTTATCTATTATGTGACTATTATCATTTGATTTGCAAAGCTTTTAATAGTCACATGCTTGACCTGGGCATATGCTTGTGTGTCAACTCACCTATTTGTTGTAAAATCAGTTTTAAATCTTTTAAATTATACTTTTTTATGTTTTTGTTTAGTCCTTCTTCACACGATCTCTTTTTTTTTTGCATTTTATTTTAAATCTCTTTCCTTAGACAGCCATCTTTTTGAAGTGGTTACTGATCAAATTTACCAATTCATTTTTTTACTATTTCTTAGCTAATATTGTTGTTATTTGTGACTTAAATACTCATCACACTAGACAGCTTGGTTCAAGTACCACTTAACTTTGCTGACTCCTAAACCCAAAAGTTTTGCTTTTCTTGATCTTATACCCATATAGTTAACATTGTGACCAGTTTTCCAGACAACACTGATCACTTACTTTCACTCCTTGATTTTTGAGTAAATCTGTCTTTTAAAGACATTTAAACTATTGCTGCTTTCAGTTGCTTAATTATTTCTCACATTGTGTAACATTGATAAATCATTAGAAAATAAGTTTTTTCTTTTGATGTACAAAATAATTTTGATATAATATACATGTTTACCAATAATATTGCTGCCATTAACTGCCAAAAAATTTAGTTTTAGAATATTGTTGATAGATAATTGATTTTGTTGTTAGCGTATAACTATCAATATTACCCTCTATATGGAGTAGCATTGACATTAATACATTATGTTATTTATGTTATTCATGTAAATGTTAATTATGTTAATTTATATTGTAAGAGGCGTAATTATCGTAGTAGTTTTGACAAACAAGAGAAAACATTTTTTATATATACAACAACAACTGACATTTAATTGTTAAAAGTTAGCTTCATTAAAAAGTTGTAATGTTGTCATGAAAATGTAATGAAATATTATTTAAAAGATTTGATAGTGCCTACTTAAAGAATGTGGTAGTGGTGTAGTTGTAGAGCACTGGCTTCATAAGCAAGAAGTTCCGAGTTTGATCCCCACCACATCCCTGTTAGTGCCACGCTTAACTTGTTTCTCTGCCCAGGGGCCTTGTTTATCAACATTAGTGTTTTGAAGTTAAAGAGTTGACAAGGGTTGTAATCATAATAAAGTAGCCTCCTCAACTGTAGTTGCCTTCTCAGTCTTGAGGGGTTGAAAAACATTTTAAAAAAAAATTATATTAATTTATGATTTAAACCTTTTTACTTAACAATGCCCAACAATTGCTAATATATTAGGCTCTACAACACAATGACTCAATATCTGATTCTAAAAAAAGTCTTGCAGAGTTTTTTTTTTGACAGAGACGCATTTTTTTGGAGTTTTATCTTTTTTTTTCTGAAACAAGACAATTTTTACATCTTAACTGTTTTTTTCTTACCAGTATTATGCAACATTATTAGGTGTGGGTTTTAACTTTATACAAAGTGTCAGTTTTAAGATCCGTTGACGTATGATGTATTGTTACATTTTTTTTACAGGTGTGCTTTGTTTGATTCTATTTTATTTAATCATGAAAGCTTCATTAGATGTAAGACATTCATAAATTTTCACTTGATTCTTCACCTATGGCATTCCTGTCAATGTTACTTCAAAAATAGCATTGCTAGTTTACAACGTGCATCTATTAGAATAATGATGCTTTCACCAATGAGATCTGATATCCAAAAAAAATTTTCTGAACTAAAAATCCTAAAACTCCATGATTTTGTAAAGTTTTACAATTGTCTTTTTGTGTATGACTTTCTCCAAAATAAACTACCAAACTCTTTTTTTTAATTTATTAAAACAAATAAAATTCATAATCATCACACCAGGAATACTGAAAATAGTAAGCTATACACTTCTTTTTTCAACACAATTAAATATGGTAAATTTTCCATAAAACAACAATGTATTTCCCAATGGAATCAGTGTATTGCTGCATAAATAAAAAAATCTAAAAAAAGTATCCCCTTGTTACAGATTATTTACTGCTCTACAGAATTTAATTTAAAAATATATTGTTGGAATGTATTCCTTTTTAATTTCTCTCTGAACTGTATACAGTGGGCCCAGAGGTGGAAATAGACAGAAAATATTTGTTTGAGAAAGTCTATAGATTTTTTAAAAATTATTTATTCAGAAAGTCAGATAAATTTGTGGATAAATCAAAAAAAAAATTATGTTTCTAGCTAATTTTTAAGTAATGATATGCAATTTTGAAGTTGACGAATTTCCAATTTTTTTGTATATCTATTAAAGTAAATTAGGTTTACATTCAAAATGAATTTACCAACATGAAAATTGATAAACCACTTATGTAGAAGTTGTTTTTAATTTGATATAGAATATATTTTTGGATAAATATATTTAAAATGTGTTAATTTTAAAATTTTTTTGTTCAAAGCTTTTGAAACTTAAATATGTAATTATATTATAAATTTATGTTGTCGTTTTTTACAAAAAATCAGATTAAATCTTTGATTTTTCCAAAAGTGCTAACTTGCATCACTGTGTCATACATTTTTAAAATATTTAACATTTCTTCTTTTCAAATATTTTAAGCGGAACTGAGGCAAGTTAGCACTTTTTTTTATTTACATGATTTAAAAAAGTTGAATAGTGATTATTATTTTGTTCTTAAAATATGTGAAAATTTTATTTTTGGTTACAAATATGAAATTTTTTTATTTTTTATTTGTTTATTTGATACGATTTTGTGTTTGTTTCAGCAGAAATAAAGTAAAATAAAAAATAAATGTAATGGAGGAAAATAAAAATGTAAAAAACATCACAGAAATAGATTTATTCACACTATTTATTAAAGCTGACAAAATTGTTAAGTCAAATTCAGTATATTACATATTCAGTCATTAAAGAAATACATCATAAAAATTTTGAATTATCAGTTAATTCACTGGAGTTTGAAAATGTGTGTGAAAAAACATTAAAACGTTATAAACATCTGAAAGAGAAACATTTCAAAAAAAATGGATATGCATTTATACTTTCACAAGCATCAAAAGATATTATCTATGAAGTAGAGGATGCTTACATAACAGAACCGTGTTTTTCAAAACAACAAAAATCTTTTACAGAACTATAACTAATAAGTTGAAAAAGGAGAGGACACAGGAACTTCTCAATTATATAAACAAAGTTATCAATAATGAGTGCCCAAAGTTGCATGTTAACCAGTTATTGGGTTACCTCTTATATAGAGTTAACACACAAAATAATAAAAGTATTGCTCATGTTGGAAATGCTACTTTTACAAACCGTATGGAAATAACAAATATCTTTAGCATAGATGAATCCATTGCTTTATCCTTACATCCATTGCTAATCCTTACATTAAGTAAAGAGCAAATAAGAAAATTAAGATTTTTTTATTTCAAAAGGCATGTATTTTCCAACAACCAATGAACTGCTTGAAGAAAGAAAAAAACTGCAATACCAATTAGTAATGTTTTGACTGGCAGAGGTATTTCTGTTCAATACAAAGAGCTTGTAAAAACTACAATTGATTCTGTTTTGAATATAATTAAAGACTATTTTATTCCAGTAGGTGACAATAAGTATCAGATATGTTTTTCGGATGGTTGTGATGGAGCAAGGCAACAAGTATTGATGAAATCAAAAGAAATGATTGAAAGCGAATCAAATATGTTTGAATATGGTCTTATTCCTCTGAAAATCCCAACTACTGATAACGCACAAGAAGAGTTAAATGCTGAAGGAATGTGTTGTCTGTTTGGCAAAAGTTATATCAATGTCAAAATTTATATTCAAGATACAATGAAGAATTTAAAGTTTCAACAACTCATCAGCGGACTAGGAGATGCAGATTGTATACTTTGAAAAAAAACAACTACTAAATGGACAGATATTAGGAGAGTTAGTGAGGGATTTCCGATCGATCATCATCAGAAACTCGGATGTGGTATGAAAAGCTAGTTGAGAAGAATCATTCCTACTAAAACTGGAGATTTTGTCACACAAAAACGACTGACTAAAAAACCACAAACCAAATCTGATCAAAAAAGCATATGTAATTTAAAACTACTTTATCAGTGTCATATAGATTATAGACTTTGGGTTACAAAAACAGGACCACTTGGTGAACCAATGCGTAATGCAAAAGACAGGATTATTACTAAAATAAAATAAAACACTGGACTGTAATTAGATATGTATTGTAACTTTGGTGAGAAGGGAGGGACATCTACAAGGCTGTAGATTTTTTTCTGAAGAACTAATTTCTACCATAAAAGATCTATGCTCTCCAATGTACAAAGATAGTATGTTACTACTAAATTCTCAAATAAGTATAATACTTTGTATAGTTTCTTGTCAGCATAAAATTAAAATGGACAAATTTTAGTAGTTATGCAATAATGCTACACTTAACATTACTACAAATATGCCATGGGCACAAATTAACCACACTCTTTGCGGAATCCTTCATCATTCAACTGAGTTAATAATTAATGAGTAAATAACTGAGTTAATTTTTATGGCCTTGGCAATTTATCGGATAGAAGCAAACAACAAAGATATTAAAAATTATTTAAAACTTCTCTCTCGTAAGATATTGCACCTAGAACAACTTACAGATGTGATGAGTCGTCTTTTAGAGAGATCGGATCCTTGTGTTTTAAACTGAACTATTCATTTGCATCCTACAAAGTTATGCCAAGATTGTGGTTCAAATTAGCATACAAGCAGATTTCATGGGTGCATGTTTTCAAAACCAAAGAGATATTTTGATGATATGTTTGAAAACCTTATTTATGATTAATTATAAAGTTATTAACATTTTTCATTATTTTAACTTCAAATATATGTTGCAAGTTCAAATCATTAGAACTCTTTCCCTATCTTATTATACTAGCATTATTTTAAATCCTAATTTGACAGAATACTTATTTTTATATATTAAACTTCTTATCAATAGAACAGTAGAAACCAGATGCCCAAATTATTTAAACTTTTCAATTTTCTTTTCTTTAAGTATATCTTATAAATTTCTTTTTTTTAATTGTCATCTAAAAAAAAAATTTACTTTTGTAAAATTTTTTACAAAATGTAAACTTAAACAACTAAAATTAAACAAACTATAAATTGGAAAGAGAAATAAAAACTTAAAAAAAAAAAAAATCTAAACAAAATTAAAAAAATCCAAATCTTAACAAATGATAAAATAAAACATAAACCAGAAAAAATAAAAGCATGAGATTAATATATGTTTTTATTTTAATTTAAAAGTGTTTCACTACAAAGAATTTAGAAAAAATCAAGTTTCAAAGTTATTTAATCAAAGCTTAATTACTTTGAAACTTAATTATTGAAAAATTTGAAAATTATTAGCTTTAAACTATTAGTTGAAACGTTTTTAAATTAATTAAGCTTGAACTATTAATTGAGACGTTTCTAAATTAAAAGATATATTAGTTTTTAAGCTTGAGTTATCTCTGGTTTTCTGGTTCTCTGGTTTACCCTTTATTTATTTCATCATTCAATAAGTTTGTTTCTCAAGTTTATGTTTTGTTTATTTTTATTTTTTGTTTTCTTTAAATTATATTGGTTTTTTCAGCATATTTATTAAAACACCCAAATTATCAATTTATGCAAAAACAGTGGCCAAGTTGTCAAAAATAAATTGTATGCGTGGTCAGGAGACACTGGTGACTTCATGCATCTCCTAAGAAGGCTTGCATTTAATAAATTTTTGCTGAACATTAACTGAATCTTTTTAACAATAAATTCAAAAATTAAAACTTACCAGATCAAGTTGATCATCAGCTCCTCTGTAATTATATTTATGCGGAAGCATACTTTCTTCAGGAAAGCCAAGTGCACACAACAACTCTTTTAGTTGTTGCTTGGCTTCTGATGTCATTCTGAGAACTTGTAAATTTAGCTCATTACTACGACAGAATCGCTCTTCAGCTGGGACACCACCAGCTCTAGAAAAAATTCAAAGGTTTTTAATAATTATAACTAATAAATATTAAACAAAAAAAGATTATTTGTTATAAATCAAATTTTTTTAAATAATATTTCAAATTGTATTTATAAAAAATTTTTTTTTAAATAATCCACAACACAAATTTTAATTCTGAATTATGATGAACACAATTTAAACTTATTTAACAATTTAAACAATTAGTACTTGGCATCCTCCCACTGCTGGTAGGCCCATAACATAGCCAAATGATCACTGTTCTTAGATCCAGCAAATTTTTTGTGAACCCATTCTACATTTTTGCTTTCAGCTAATTTTTCAAAAGGTCCAAGAAAACACATACTTGCTGCTAGGGTACACACAGCATCACCAACACTACAGTTAAAAAATTAAAAAAAAAAAAAATTATACACATAAAAATATTTATATAAAAGCAGTTTGATTTAACGGGTGTTTAAGTTATTAGGAAGTAACTGTAAATGCATGTAAGTATTAATAAAAATATGTAGTTAGATTATAACAACATATGTAATTTATATAACCATATAAATAACATTTATATTGGTGAATTAATTTGTCTGTGCAAATGCTTTTCAATGTGAAAAAAAAAAAAGAGAACCTTGGTCTTCAAGCAGATTTGGCATTATTTAAATATTTATGTAATCCTATTTTTTTTTTTTTGTATGCTTTTTCTTTACTCAATAAAAAGTGAAACATACTTCCATTATTAAATTATGCACATTTGATGGTTAAACATATAGAGCAGTATTATGTCACCTTATATATAAAATGCTTATAAAAACACAATAATAATAATAAAAATGTAAGCAGAAAATAAAAATTTAATTTAAAAAAAAATTTGAAAATATAAAAAAATAATTTTTTAATTAAAAAAAAATTGAATTTAAAAATTAAAAATATAAGCAGACTAGAAAATGTGACCAAAAATATAGAACATATATGAAATATGATCTTTTTTATAAAAACTTTAAACTAAAATTATTCAAAAGAAATTGAAACAAATTAATGTTAAAAAGATTCCCAAAAAAGCCACAACAAATTCATATCTCAAATAACCCTTTAAAATAAGTTTCTAGTTAATTAAACTTTACAAAACAAATTATTTATCAAGATGTTAACAAAGAACATCAGAATTTTTAATGCATTTTTTTTTTCTCTTAAAGGTTAGTTTCAGCTCTTTAATTTTATTCTTTTTTTCAAATACTGGTCTAATTAATGCGCTTTTTTTGTTAATAATTGACAATGCAAAAAGTTATTTTAGATAACTTGAGTTACGTTATGTTATATATATTCTTATATATATAATACATCATAACACATTATATACATTATGTAATACATCATAACACATTATATACATTATGTTATACATTATATAACATTATATAAACGTTATGTTATATTATATGAACGTTATATTATTTTGGTTGTCCCTTATGCAGTAAATTTTTATGTAGAAGCAAGCCTTTATATATAAACTTTTATAAGTTGTATAACAAAAAACTACGGGATCAATAAGTAACACTTTAAAAGTATAATTTATATTTATCTTATTTAAAAAAAAAAAATTGTAAGTTCTATACAAATCAAATATAAGATATGTAACTTTAAAATTATCCTTGCATTTGTTAAAAACAAGTTTTGCTGATAAAATTTCAAAACCAAAAACACTATTTTATTTTTTTGGATTAAGTGAAAAATAATGCAGATGATTTCACCATAAATGAAGACAAAATTCTGTGCTTAAAAATAAAACAAAGCAGAAAAATGGTATTTTTTTTCTAATTTCAATTTTTGTCAAGTCTTAAGCTTAACTGAAATGCTTAATATAGCGCAAACATTTTTTTTCTTTCTAAAAATGGTGAACTCAATTTGATTGTGTAAATTGTTTAAAAAACTCTATGGTAAGTGAATTTATTACTTAAACCAGATATTTTTATAACAGAAAAAAACTATGCAGATTCGAAAAGTTAATATTAACCTCTCAACTGGAAGTCTAATGACAAAACAACAAATGCTTTTTGTAAATATTTCAATAAATAATTTGTTTTAGTAAGAAACTCCGAACTTATTTTTTTATGTTTATTTACAAGATAAACATAACTTGTCTTGGCACTTGGAAATCTCTTTAAACAAAATATGTCGGTTTATATCATTTTAAATCTTTAAGCAAAATATGTTCGTTTATATGAATATTTTTGTGTACTTTGACTTGCAGGTAACATATTACTGATGACACACATATAGCTACTTCAGCATGAAGTCATACTGAAACAGCTATGTGTGTTTGTGTGTGTGTGTGAGCAAACAAACTTTTATAAATTATAAAACAACTCATACTTTAAAATGCAACCAAGAACCATCATCTTTCCTAATTTAGGTTCAATTGGAAGTTTTGATAGAATATAACCAAGTGGAGTTAAAGTTTCATTTTCTTCAAGAGCTTTCATTTCTTTTAATAGTTCTAATGAATCAAAAACAGCATCCATTGCCGGCGGCTCCATTGCTTTGTTTAGAATGTCAACCACTTTTCCTAATTTTAATAACTTAATACTCAGCACTAAAATATGAAGTGGTGTCCGCAGTATCTCGGGAATCATATATTTTGCTAATCTAAAAGATATGTAGTTGCTTTTTAATTACATTTGGTGGATTTAAAAAAAATTAAAACATTTTACAAAAAAGGAAAACATACAAACAGCTGCTTTATACTATATTATCATAAAATAAAATGAAGAACTGAATATTATATAACAAAAATTAGAATAAATTCTAAATTAAAGAAGAAAAAACTGCATGATAAAAATCAATAGTAATAATAAAAATTAAATGTTGGAATAGAATTACTAAAAAATTATTCAAAAAAAAATATATATACTTTTGATAACGAGCTTTGCTGATAAGATGAAAACAAAACCCAGGTTGGACACGACCAGCTCTCCCTTTTCGTTGATCCAGATTAGATTGGGAAGCCCATAAAGTAGAGTAGTTATTCATGTTATTATGGGAAGTAAATTGTTTGACTTTAGCTCTAAAGATTCCAAAATCATTTATATTATTTATATGCATAATATTTATTATTATAACAGAACTTAAATAAGTAATATAACAAGCTTAATATAAATAATAATAATAATAATAATAAAAAAACAAATAAATAAACATCAAATTAATTAAACATAAAAAAATAAAATTAATTAACACAAATAAATATATTTAGTATGATATATAAGGATTTTTGTTGATCCAGATTAGATCAGGAAGCCATAACCCCCCCCCACACACACACACACACACAATATATACATACTCGTAGTCTGCATTTATGGCGACATGTTTTTTTTTGTTCCCATTTTGTTTTGTTTTTTTACTTTTTTTATACTACTTTCATTATATTTTTAATTTTTATTTTATTTCTATTTTTATTTATACACATTTAAATTTATTATTTTATTATAAAAATATATTTTTTATATTTATTTTTGTTATTTTTATTTATTTATATTATATTTCATTTTTATTTTTATCTATTTACAAAAATAATTAATTACAGTAATATAACCATATTTAAATCTTGCCATAACCCTAACCCTAAGCCCAACTTTGATGCTGACCCTAACCAAACTCTTAGTCGAGGTAGCAGCACTCCCTTGCAAGTCAGGCTATTTGATAGGTGATGCATGTACTTTTTGCTCTCTATAAAAGTTACGGGGACATTTTTTACAAAAAAACAATGTTTATGGGACATTATTAGGTATAAATTAACAGGTACACAAAAATGTCCCAGATAATGCTAATGTCCCCATAAGTAATCATTTTATTGTAAAACCTGTCCCCGTATGTGATAATATAGGTGTGTGTGTGTGTGTGTGTGTGTGTGTGTGTGTGTGTGTGTGTGTGTGTGTGTGTGTGTGTATATATATATACACACAGTAGCGTGAAAAAGTAACTGGACAGGTGCATAACTTAAGATAACTTTTGAATGAAAAGTCCAATTTCTTTCAAATTTTCACTGTAAGGTCAAAAAAATGATTATATATCTAAAAACAAATTTTTACTAAATCTAAGCAATCTAATCTTAAAAGTTCATTTAATTAAAATATGCACATGCAAATATATCTGGACAAAAAAAAAACTTAAATTAAATTTTTTAAACATTTTTAAAATTGAAAATGCTTTATTTTAAAGTTAATTGTTTTAGTACTTTGTCGGGAAGCCCTTAGCATTAATTACTGCTTGACAGTGATAAGGCATTGAGTCCACCAGCTTCATAATTAAAATATTTTTGATTTTTACCCATTCTTGTTTCAGACTATTCAATAAATCAAATTTACTTGTTGGTTGAACCTGAAATTTGTCAATCTATGTGTTCCCATAGATGTTCAATAGAATTAAGGTCAGGACTTAGCTATGGCCATTCTATAAATTGAACTTTTTTGTTTAAAAAAAAGTCTTTTACAAGAGTTGAAGTGTCTTTTGGGTCATTATCCTGCTGAAATATCCATCCTCGAGGCATTTTGTCTTTAGCATGTGGTAGCATAACATCCTTTGTACATATTTTTGACCATTTTGTCATCAAGCAAATGGATAGGACCATTTATATAGGGGGGGGGGGTGTATATATATATATACATACACACACACAAAAATATATATATATATATATATATATACACATATATTCATATATATGTATATGTATATATATATATATATATATATATATATATATATATATATATATATATATATATATATCAGTCTTCTTTATTTAGCCAGCGCTGAAGCCTTTTCGCCCACAAAAAAAATTTACTTTTTGAGCGAGTATGTAAAAAACTTACAAAAAAAAATTTAAGCATTTTTTGCTATTTTAAAATTGTGAAAACACTTGAAATTATGAAAAATTGTGAAAACACTTTTATGTATGAATTATTCTATTTAGAATTTAAATAAAACATTAGTTAAGCTGTTTATAATGTTATTATTTTATTTAGAATTTAAATTTCTTTTTTTGCCAGTTTTTTTTTTAATTATTTATGTAGAACTGATTTTAATAGCTTAATACTCAGAATTCTGAAAATATCTGGAAAATGAAAATTTAAAAAGCAGGAAAAAGTAAATTTTTTAAAACTCACAGGGCAACTTAAAAATGACTATCTGGTCAGCGCTTTTTTGTGCATTGGTTTAAATCTTAAACAGAGAAGATTGATATAGGGTAGCGGGGCTAGCTGAGCATAGGAGTAAGTTGGGCAATTAAAATATCTCAAAAACTACGCATCACATGACAAAACATCTAATGGATGAAAGTTAGGAAATTAGAATGTTAACACAATGCACAACAAAATATTGTTGAAAACCAGTTAAGTAAGATACACAGGTACTTTTTCTACTTTTAATTAAAAAAGTAAAAAAAAAAAAATTTTGCTATATTTTGCTTAGATGCTTATAAATTTTCTTACCTGACATCACTTAAGTATTGACTTATTTTTAACAATTTATTAGACTTTCGATTAAAACAACCCATTTTTTCCAAAGTCTTACTGTTTTCTTTATAACCTAACTAATGTGTCCCCTAATTTAGTAGGGGTAAGTTGAGCAGCTTTAAAAAAAATAAGTAAAACTGAACTTTCAAACACAAAGAAACAACTTTGATAAAAAATAATTTAAGATACATTATTTATATATATTTTTAAAATTAGTAATTTTTGAATCGAGCTTCAAAGTTCAAGATAATTGTATAAAATAATATTTTTATATGACGTTTTCTTACTATTTAATTTTTTCTCTTCTCATATTTACATCATTAAAGTGTATAAAATAAAAAGTTTATAAATTAAACACACGCTTACATTAGTGAAAGTTTTATTGCTGATTCACCCAAGTTTGGTACCATGCATATTTATTCATTTGTTGATTGCTTAACTTACCCTAAACTATTGCTCAACTTACCCCACCGGGGTAGGTTGAGCAGCTCCACAAACTTTAGGCTTTATCTTTTTTTTTAAATCAAAAAATATACTTTTTTCTTAACAAATTTTTAGCAGAATAATATATATATATATATATATATATATATATATATATATATATATATATATATATATATATATATATATATACATATATATATATATATATACAGTACTGGAATTATTATTATGGATTTTTGGAACTTTCACCAAATTCCATTAAATAAGGCATCCAAAAAGGTGTTCAGTGGTTGATTATACATTTTGTTATAATTATATACATATGTAAAGTAAAGGGACTATTTTATTTTTAAATAAAATCCATTTTGATCTGTTTTTTTCATTTTAGAGTCATAATAGTGCACTGTTGCTAAAATATACCCGCAAATTCTGAAATATATTAATTTGAGTTCGTGTCACTTTTTTTTTACTTTCTGTGGTGTATGGTGTACCTGGTATGTAATTGGACTCAAATATTAGGTTTCAGTTCTGAACAAATACAAAAGAATCTTTTAAGCAAAATATTTGACATTTTTGACCAATTTTGAAGTGATGGGGAAAAGAAGGACCTAAGTTCTAGAAAAAAAGGACAAATCCGTGTTAGAGAATTGTGGCCTAAAACAAAAAGAGATAAGAAATTAAAGATTTCAACACAAACAGTTAGTGCTGTGAAAAGAAAGCTTGATGAAGGTAGAAAAGTTGAAGCTGGAAGAGTTGGAAGATGTGGTCGTAAAAGAATAACTACCCCTAGACTTGAGAGAAAAATCAAAGTAATGGCCCTCAATGATAGAAGAAGTTCTTGCAAAAAGATATCTATGGAATTAGCAAGTCAGGGCATTAATGTAAGCCGTAAAATAGTAAATAATCGCTTGTTGGAGAAAGGAATGAAGGTATACAGACCAAGGAAAAAGTCAAGACTCACGGACAAAATGAAGCATGCCAGGCATGATTGGGCTGTTGAGCATGAAAGTTGGACGGAAGAAGATTAATGCAAGGTAATCATTAATTTAGCTTTCTATTAGACCTATTATAAGATTTTATTCAGCTTTTATTTTTCTATTATACGATTTTATTCAGTCTCATCATGTTTTCTGACTAATATCAGTAGTTATTAATCATGACTATAAATGTAATTTTTTTACTATGATTTCTGAGATACTTATCAGGCATTTTTTTATTTCAGGTTTTATTCTCATATGAGTCAACAATTGCTGTGTTGGATGATAGGGTACAGACAGTCAGAAGAAGGCCTGGAGAGGAGTTCAAGGCTGAGGTTAATCCATGTCTGGTTCCACAATGAGGCAATTACCAAATTATGCCGTGATTTAATCATGGGCATGCCCAAGAGAGTGAAAGCATTGAAAGCTGCTAAAGGTGGTCAAACCAAGTATTAAAAACTTTAATATACCTGGAATATATAATCTGTGACTATATTTTTCTGTGGTGATCATTTTTGAAGTAAAAAACCTGATTATTATTTAAAAACATAAAAATCCATAATAATAATTCCAGTTCTGTATATATTTAAATATATATATATATATATATATATATATATATATATATATATATATATATATATATATATATATATATATATATATATATATATATATATATATATATATAAAATAAACTTACTTATTTAGTCTTAAATTTAGCAATTTAAAGTCACTTTGTAATTTGGTATTAACTCTCTTGATATTGCTTATACCCACTGTGTTTAATTTTTATTTTTCTGTTTCAGTAATGAACAATAACATAAATGAACAAACTAAACAAAGTTCACTGTGGTAACTATTAATAAACCATTTTTGCATTTTGCACACAAACATTGTTAACAATGGAACTTTAATTCAAAACCAAATGATATTTTTAAAGTATTTAAAAATATCTTCTGGTTCTGAAAAAAATATATTTTTATAAAATATTTCACATTTTTTCTAAGAAAGCATTTGGATTTCTACATTCTTAAATCACAGTAAATAAAAACTACTAAATGCATATTAAAAAAAACATAAATAAAAAATATATATATTTGCATATAAAAAAATATTTTTAATAAAACTAAAACAAAAAATATGAACAAATTCTAATAGATAAATATAAATATTAAAAAAAAAAAAACATACTTGCAAGCATCGATAACAAAAACAACATCATCTATTGTTATACTGGTTTCAGCAATATTTGTTGATAAAATTATCTGCAATTAAATAAAAGAATTAATATAACACAAAACAAAAATCTAAAAGAAATTTGAAATTTTTATGTTTAAATCTCTTATCTTTACTTTTTGCTTGAGATTAAGTAGTTTATTAGTAGTTAAGCTATATTTCAAATAGAAACAATTAAGGCGATAAATTAATCAAGAGATATGTTAAAACAAGAGTTTTGATATTTATATTTTGTTACAATATCAATAACAACCTTTTGAACACCATGAGGAGCTGGCTTAAAAACTTTTGCTTGATCTGCCCTTGGAATTTGTGAATGAAGAGGAATCAATAAATATTTTTGAGAGCCTAATAAAATAATAATTATAAAAATAATAATGCAAAACAATTAAAAACAAAACAAAAAACCTGCCAGCACCAATAAGGAAAAAAGATTTATTGCGAAACATTACTTTCTTCAAATGTGTTTTTTAAAAATAAAATGTGAGAATTAACCAAAAACTTGATGCTGCTGAAGATGACCCAAAAGTTTAAAAATCGCATTCCAACCAGGTAAAAATATTAAAATAGCTCCAGGATTTTCCAAAGATGTAATGTGCAGTAGTAACGCCTTTAAAAAATAAATTAAAAAAGAAAGTTAATTAGATTAAAATCATTTTATTAAATTATATAAATATTTTGCGTTCAGGTGTGTGCGTACGCATGTTTGTGAGTGTGTGTTTACATTTGTATTATGTGCATTTTATAGAAATATATAATCTATGAGGCAAACAACCTGTTGCTCAAAAAAGATCCTTTTAAAATAATATATAAGTTTTTTTTTCATATACCTTATGCTTGAACTTTTAGCGGTAAACATAGCAATAAATGAAATGTTTGTTTTGATTCTGATAACATTTAAAGATTTGCAAGCTTAAGAAAATTCTTTTTAATAAATTAGTGATCAATCAGTGATTGAAATCAAAGATTTCAATGCAAATCAAATGCATTCTGAGGCTTCGCAAACAAAACTTTTGACAAAAAAAATGACAAAGTTGTCAGCACTTGAAGCGCAAAAAAAATAGATAAAAAAACAATTAAAAAGCAAAAACAAACTTGTTTTTATTTTTATGTACTAGAAAATACTTTTTTGTTTATTTTGGAAAAAAATTTTAGGAACACGAAAAACTCAAATGCAAACATCTCTTTAAATCAGTGCCTCTCACAAATTAGCCAAATAGGTGTTAATTTTTTTCTCTAGAAATTTAAATTTAAAATAAGCCTATTTTGAAGTTATTCCATCATTTATAATAGTTTACTTTTAATTTGTTCTCAACATCAACATACGACAGTGCTGTTAAATAAACAAATGCAAGTATACAATATAAAATATATAATACTCTGTACCACAATAAGTCCATTAGAGATTTCAGTTTCAGAAATTTGAGCCATGACATTTTTTGTTTGAATTGAATATTCTGCATCGCAAATTGTGTTTAGATTTACCTAAAAAAAAAATTGTTAAATTAATTTTTTTCTTTTAATACTAGTAAAATTCAAATAGGTAAATTTTAAAATACCTCCTCTTCTATGTCAGAAACCTTTTTCTTTTTTTTCTCAGGGATTGGAGGATTATATCCTATTAATTGAATAATATCTTCCAAAAAGTACTCTAATAAGAAAGAAAAAGACATTGTATCAATGATGTGAAGTTTATTAAAAAAAAACTTATTACAGTAAACTCATTAAAAAAAAAATTTTTTTAATAAATAAATTATATATTATTAAAAAAAAATTACTTAATAGGGCTTTTAAAACAACATTTTTGAAAAAAACCTGTTCCTACCCCTTTACTTTGTTCTATATAATACTAAAACACTAGGTTTAAAATTTTTTTGAACAAAAAATTATTTTAGGTGTAGCTCAAGACCCTTAAAAATTTGACTGGTCCCTAAAATTTTGAAAAAAAAAGTTCTTCTAAAGTATGTCAACATGGTACTCAAAAGAAGCGAAATTATATAAAAACAAAAAAATAACTTTTTTCTTTAATAAATGCATAAAAACTATTGTTTTTAAGCTGAAAATAAAAAAAGTCATTATTTTCAAGTTTTAAAAAAATAGTTTTTTTAAACATGCTTTTTTTGTAAAGTGATTACTGTTTTTGTAGTGTTTAAGTAATAAACATCTCATCAGAGTTGCGTCTATTATTACTGGCATTTCGATGAGGATCAGCACTAATAACTATTTTATCCCGTCCGACAAACATCATCGCCATTTATGCTTTACCCTGCGACTTATAATAATATTTAATAATATTTATGGACAGTTTTATATTGTGTATTTTAGTAGTTAAATATATTGTCTAAATATTAAAAAAAAATTTAGTTGTTTTAATGTTGAAAATGCATTGAATTATCAATACTTACAAATAGAGTAGTATTTACAATGCAAACATTTATTAAAACCACTTACTTTAACAATTTAAATATTTTTAAATGAAATGGTTATATTAATAATTAGTAATATAACAATCTTTTGAATACGCCTTTTTCTTTAAGCGATTGGTTTAATTTTGTAGAGTAACTTTATACCTACGTAATTAATTTATTAATTACCAAAGTAAAGAGGTTAAATTTCTGAGACTATTTAAAGTAAAGTTAGAAATTTGTAACCCACCTATGGTACCCACCTTGATACAAACTATGGGCACCATTAAAAAAGTAAATAAAAAGTATAAAACTTAGAAAAAAGTAAATAAAAAGTATAAAACTTAGAAAAAAGGCAGATTTTTACTTGAAAGACAAACAAATTAATAAATATAACCCAAATAAGGCATCTAATAGTCTAAATCACATTTCAGAAATCCAGATAATTTATTGTTTTAAATGTCATTCTTAAGCATCAATAAATAATGAATTCGTATTGAAATTGGATCTTCTAGCATTATATTTAAACAAATTTCTTTAAAAGAATTTATTTTTAAAATTGTTTATGATACAATGGAGTATTACTCTACAGTTTTATAAACACTAAGGGTAAATTAATTCAAATTTATCAAACCACAAAAGAATTTTGAAATTGAATAAAATAAGGAAATTTGCGACATCAACTTTTGTCATAAATTTGTTACTGATACGAAACAGACTTGCACTTAGCTATCAACTAGATAGTCTCATGTGCTTTGTTTTTAAACCTTGTTGAAATAGAAAATAAAAAAATATTAAATGTATAGTAATCCATGATATATACAAAATATAATTTTAACATACAAAATAAACTTTTATATACTAAAGACAAAATATAAATTGAATCAAGATAACTATCAAGAAGTAAAAAAAAAAATTATAAAAAACAAAAAAACCTTGAACAGGGTGTAAAAAACCATCAATCTCAAGAACTGGACAGTTGTTAAAATATTGCGAAAATATGTTTGTATCGATTGTAGCACTCATTAAAACTATTCTAAGATTTGGGAACACAGATACCATTTCACGAAGAATTATAAGAAGGAAATCTGACTAAAAATATTTATTTTTTTAAATAAAACAAGAATAAAAAAATTAAAATGATTTTAAAAATACTGGTTTAAAAAATTACATTAATATCTCTTTCATGAACTTCATCCACAAAAATGTGAGAAATGCCAGTCAACCCATTTTCCATTCTTCGCAACAAAACTCCTGTTAAAAGTTATAAATACATATAAATCATATGTAAACATATACATATACATATGCATATACACACACACACACACACACACACACACACACACAACACAACACAACACACATATTAATGCGGATGTCACTTTTGGGACTCTTCATCCCTGATACACGCACATACAAATTTATATAGTATTTTAAAGTGACCTATTTCAAAACACTTAAATTTTGCAACTTATGTTAGAAGTAAATTAAATTTTTAACAAAACTAGCATATAGAAAAGCAAAACTTTGGAATCAACTGTGTAAGTCTTTATTTTAAAAAAATTATATATTTTTTTGAAAAACACATCCATTTTTAGTTGTGTTTGTATTTCTAAAGAGTAATTTTTAAACCTCTCTGATAAGGAGCTTATTAATTGCAATTTTACTGCAACTATTGTCAAAAATAAATCTTGCTTTTAAATAAATCTATTGTGAACCCAATCTCTAATTTTATTTCTAAAATTTTTGAAGACTTTTTAAAAGCTTATTGTATGACACTTTCACCGTATCTTCTTCTTCTTAGTAATGTGTCTTTTGCAATAATCTGTCTTTCTAAAACAATTCTTTACAGCGTTTGCATATAGACTATCATATGGCATGACCAACATTTGTATATATATATGTAAACATATAAGTATATATATGTATACATATAAATACATACATACATACAAAAATACATACATACTGACAGATAGATACCAAGCCTTCCCAGGAAGCGCATGTGGTCGCACACCTTGTTTATCCATGTTTAAAATAACTTTTTTAAAAACACTGACCATGGCAGTACGCATCTTTTAACTTTTAAAGCATTTCAATGATTTGCGACAAAAAGTTAAACTTATCTACTGAGAAAAAAAAATCAGTTCTAAAAAAAAGAAAAATTTTTATGAAATATCAAATTTCAATGAAGGAAACTAGAAAAACTTAATAATTTGAAAAAAGAAAATTAAAAAAAAAATTTTTTTTTAATTTTTATACAACTTTTGTATCTTTTTTTAAGGGTGGTTGTTATTTTTAGCTACCAAATTTGATACAAGTTGATGAAAAATCATATTTTATAATAATTTAACAACAATTGAAAGTTTTGATATGCAATTTATTCACAAATTTTTATCAGCCCAATCAAGAAACTAATTTGCTATGTACGCTAGAACTATGAGAAATTTTGTTAAATTTTTTTCTTACGCTTAATTGTTTTTGCATCTTTTCGCTTCTAAAAATGTTTTTGACATTTTTTTTCAATACTTATATAATAGGAAAATCAGAAAATAAATTGCTATTTATTTGTAAAGTATATGATTTGATTAACAAATTTGTAATGATTAAAGAAATTAAATAAAAGAATAGCAGTTTCTTTTATAAATATATTTACTACATTTGATGCCTGTTTGAAATTGTTTCCTTTTTATTGCCCAATTTCCAACGCTAATACAAATTTCTAGAGATAATGAACATAACGATTGTTCTGTTTGAAAAAATGTAGAAAATCCTACATTTTAAGTATTTATTTTTTTAGGAGCCCATTTAAAACTTTAAAAAAAAGTTCTTAATTGGATCCTAAAAATTTTGTTAAAAAAGTTCAGTAAATTAACAATGCACTAGCATTTGGAGTATCGTCAATAACAAAAGTTAATCAGGAAATAAACTATTGGGTTTAAATGCACAGTTTGGAAAATCCAACGAAAGCGCAGACTATATCAATAGGGGTAGTGAAAACAACCAAATATTTTATATTTGAATATTAGTATTAATGACTTTAATTTTTTTTACATAGAAAAACTTTTACAAATAAATAGCATTTATTTTTCTTGCTTTCCTGTGCATTGATAAAAACAGTAAAGCTTGGCAAAAACATTTGAAAAACAAATTTCAAAATTGTCTATATTTCTGGAGCAAATAATAAAGTATTTCCTTAATATACTGACTGACAAAAGTCAGAATAAATTGTATACCAAAAAATATTTTTATTTGCGTAGTAATTTTATCTTCTTTTAACACCACTTGTATCGATTTTGGTAGTGGAAAATAAATGTGGAAAAAACACCCGAAAATAAAATAAAACAAACAGTAAAATATTTAGGTATATCATTTTTTTGACAAAATTTTTCTTTTTTTAATTTTCAATTTTTTTTTTAGTATATTATTTAGATTTTCTATTTTGTATAGTATTCGTTTCCTTTCTTTGAGTATTTCTGTTGTTTCTTACAGCTTTCTTTTGCTGCAAATTCTCATTACGCTTACTATTAAAAAAACATGGTCAAGTTGTTTAAAAAAACTACTTTGAAAGTGGATGAACAAGGTGCGCGACCTCACGCTTCCTTGGAAGGCTTGGATATTGCCTTTTTTATAATCTATTTTCTTGTTATGAGTATTTTTGTTTCATTTGAATATTGGTTTGAATGTACATTTTGTTGCATGTATGTGATATAAATAATATTTATTTTCGTTAATTAATTATAACCATCTTTTAATTATAAATTTATATAGTATTTTAAATAAGTAAAAAAAATAACATATTATTTATTACCAGGGGGTATTTTAATTTAAAAAAATTAAAATACCCTCTGATAATTATAAATACTGACAGGCTTTTAAAATACAACAAATTAAAAACACTTTTTCACTTTTTTTCATAAAGTTACCTAAGTATAAGTGATATGGAGTTCTCAAAACTATTTAAAAACTCCATATCTCTTATTCTTTTGTAACTTTCTAACATATAATAAAACATTTTAAAATTTTTCATGCTTTTTATTTTCAAGGTTTATCTTTTATTTACCTGTGGTACAAAATAATATAGATCCATGACTTCGAGGTAATATGCTATCAAATCTAACAGAGTAGCCAATACTATTTCCAAGAAATTCAGAGCGCTCTGTCGCTACTCTTTCTGCAACACTAGTTGCACTTATGCGTCGCGGCTATAAAAAAAAAAACCCGAAATTTATACACTTATAATTACTTAAATAAACTTTTATACAGTACAGGGCTTGAAATAGTTGCTATACATTGATGCCTCCTAACTATTGTCAAGACCTGTCAAAAGGGGGACAACCAACTATTGTTCATTTTATCAGAAAAATGAATAGTAGTTTATTGCCCTCCTAAAGTTGATCTTGAGGATGGCTTAGGAGGCACTAATGTCTGGCAACTATTTGGAGAACTGTTGTGTATTTACTCTTTTATAATTTTTTATTTGAGTCATTTTTACAAGTATACATTTATTAACATATGTAAATTAATTGATAATTTAATTAATTGATATATTAGAATTTTTTTCAAATAATGATGAAAAAAACAACCTGTGTAACAACAATATTGCATTGATCTCCAGCACTTTTAAGTATGAAATCATCCAAAATATACTGTGGTACCTAAAACGGTTGTTTTAATATAATTTTCAACAATTTTCAATAGTTGTGGATTGATAGGAATAGTTAAGGAATCACAAACTAGAATGATATGTAGTGTAATAAGTAATATGTTCATTACACTTCAGATGGTTTCAGCTCATAACTCCTTATACTCGCTAGTATTCATATGCAGTGTAATAGACAGTATATTTATCACACTGCATATCATTCTAGTTCATAACTACTAATACTTGCTAGTATTCATATGCAGTGTAATAGACATTATATTTATTACACTGCATATCATTCTAGTTTATAACTCCTCAGGGTTGCTAGTATTCATATGCAGAGTAATAGATACTATATATATTACAATGCATATCATTCTAGTTTATAACTCCTCAAAGTTGCTAGCATTCATATGCAATGTAATAGACATATTTATTACACTGCATATCATTCTAGTTCATAACTTCTAATAGTTGCTAGTATTTATATGCAGTGTAATAGACATTATATTTATTACAATGCATATCATTCTAGTTATTACTCCTCAGGGTTGCTAGCATTCATATGCAGTGTAATAAGCGGAATGTTTATTACACTGCATATCATTCTAATTCATAATTCTTAATAGTTGATAGTATGCAGTGTAATAGGCATGAGTTTAACAACTTATAACACTGAAATAAACATTTTTACTTGAACAATTAATTTCAGAAAACATATTAAAATGAAATTTCAAATTTTTAAACAAAAACTGAAAATATACTTAAATCTCAAACAGGATAAAAAATCAATAAAAGGAAAAAAATTCATTTAATCTTTAATTAAAATCTTTTTTTGCCTTATTTATCAATTACAAAGTTCTAATTCTATTTAATTATAACCTGATTCTGCATCAAAGCACCAAAAACTCAATGAAAAATTTAAACACATCATTAAAAACGATTTTTAGCATTTTGACAATAAATGATTACTTAGTCCACTTTAAGATTGAGCAATAAACTTTAGCATTGTGAAAAGATGTTGTTTTTTTTTAATTTCTAAATAAAACAACATGTATTTATCATAGAAACTTTTAACACCTCGCCTTTTATTCAGTGGTGTCACAATTGAACAATAGCTGTCACATTTGAAGCATGATCAAACATGACAAGAATTTTTTTCCTCTTCTAAAATACCTAAAATGCTTACTACTATTGATCGAAAATTTTGGATAAAAATTTAATTTTCACTGTGGAGAGTTTAAGTAAAAAAAATACAAATGGTTGGTTTCTGATTTAAACATCACTCAAGCAGTTTGCTCCATCATCATCAACCTAGTTAAATATTTTTTCAATTCAAATTTTTTGATTTAATTTGCTTCTTGCTGTCTGTAAAGCACAGTGTTTAGTAAAGTTCAGTTTTCTGCAAATTTCATTGATGTGTAAAGTGCAACAAACAGTGCTTTCTACTCTCATTTACATTTGTTTGAAAAATAGTTCATTTTTTTATCCAAAAAAAATAATTACAGTTTATAGTATTTAAGACTGCTTTGATGTGATTAGACATGGAATTAAAAATAAACATTTATTTTTAATTCCAGATCTAATCATCAATAATATATACACTGTCAGAGCCTCCTTGCTGTTTAGCAACAGCTTGCACAATTTAAAAAAAAAGCCTATTGGCACTAAGTTAGTAGCACAAATGAAATAGTTCTTCCCAATCGTGTGTGGACAGGCATCATCATGGAAAATATGAACTTTGTTGTACCCTGGCTGTTTTTTAGTTTCATATAAAGTTTTTCAGGTTGAGCACAGTAGATTGCTGATATTGTTGTGGTGTTTGGTGGAAGCAATGTCGAACATCTCAAAAGCAACATCATTTTAGGGTATATTTTTTGGCAATTGTTTCAAACCTAGTCACTGACAATAACAAGTGTGGTTTACACTAAGTACTTACTTTTTATGTCCTATGATGATATGGTCAACCCAGTTGAACATGCAGTGCAAGAGATTCATGTATCTCTTTGCTGTCCTTGCCAACTAGCTTTGAGTCTGTGTAGCATCTAACATCAGGCTTCATAGTCTACCCTAATTTATGTTAATAGCATTATACAGTACCATGAACACATCCAAATTTACTTACTAAACAACACATAATTGATCTTAGATTGCTTTCAATTAGCTGCTTTAAATGCTCCAAATCCAAATTCATTGATTTACTAAATCTGGTTTGATTTTGAGTAATTCCATGTCAAATGACCCAGAAAGTTTTAAAAATGTCACCCTTTATCTCAGAATTTGCTGATTTTTATACAGTTGAGAGTACTTATTAAATTAAGAATTCCTTGAAAATTTTAGCCTCTGGCTCAAAGAAGGAACCTAAAATATGACCATTTTACTTTTAACAGATACTGGCTAGACCGCTCTTGCCCCTCAGAACTACACCATTTATGTAGAGGTTTCAAATTAAATAACTTTTAAAATATTTGATCTTTTTACTTAAAAATTTGTATCTGGCTATTTTCAGGGGTGGAGAATCCAAAGAAATGATCAGAAATGGAAAAAAATATTTTCAAGTACCTGTATTTACCAATTTAAATAAATTTAAGCATATTTTTAATTACCTGATTTTGATGGCCAAGAAACCAATGTGGCCTTCATGGTATCAAAAAAAAAATGCAACACTCCATGCATGATTTACAGTAAAAATAAATAAAAATAAACACATTTAATTAAAATAAAATAAAAATAAAAACATTTTATTAAAAAAATAAAAATAAAAAAACATTATTTATATTATTAAAAACATTCAGAATGTTTTAAAAACATTCAGTATGTTTTTAAAAACATTCTGGTCAATTGAATTTGCGTTTTTGCGGTTTTTTTTAAAAACGATCAATTTGTAATTAAATTAATGGTTTTAACTTTCTGACAACACGCAAATGTTGAACGAAATTCAAAATTAATTAAAAGTAACGTAAAATTAATTAAAGTAACGTATATATATATATATATATAGAGTTCTATAGATTGTTGCATTTGGGAGTACGAAAGGAAAAAAATGATTCTTATGCCAGCAAATACGTTACTTTTAATTAATTTTGAATTTCGTTCAACATTTGCGTGTTGTCAGAAAGTTAAAACCATTAATTTAATTACAAATTGATCGTTTTTAAAAAAAACCGCAAAAACGCAAATTCAATTGACCAGAATGTTTTTAAAAACATACTGAATGTTTTTAAAACATTCTGAATGTTTTTAATAATATAAATAATGTTTTTTATTTTTATTTTTTTAATAAAATGTTTTTATTTTTATTTTATTTTAATTAAATGTGTTTATTTTTATTTATTTTTACTGTAAATCATGCATGGAGTGTTGCATTTTTTTTTTTGATACCATGAAGGCCACATTGGTTTCTTGGCCATCAAAATCAGGTAATTAAAAATATACTTAAATTTATTTAAATTGGTAAATACAGGTACTTGAAAATATTTTTTTCCATTTCTGATCATTTCTTTGGATTCTCCACCCCTGAAAATAGATACAAATACAAATTTTTAAGTAAAAAGATCAAATATTTTAAAAGTTATTTAATTTGAAACCTCTACATAAATGGTGTAGTTCTGAGGGGCATGTATATATATATATATATATATATATATATATATATATATATATATATATATATATATATATATATATATATATATTATTTTTTTAAAACATAACAAGTAAAAACGAAAAAAAATTTTGAAGACAATATTTTCAAAGTTATCTTTACTTTATCAATGCAAAGAAAAAAAATTTTTTTTTGAGAAAATAAGTGGAACATGATCCCACTTATTTTCTAAAAATGAGTAGCTCAGGCCATGGACCCTCTGGTCATCTGTCTTGGAAACAATTTTAAAACGAGTTCATCAGGACTACACAAATCTTGAAAGTTTTAAAGCTCATCACAAGATTCCGCTACGAAAAAATGAGGCACTTCCCCCAGTCCCCCTAATTTCTTGGGGCCCTTAAAACAATTTTAACATACACATTCATTGGCAGAATATACAGATATGTCAAAATTTTCAGAGCTACAGGCTAGTCTGGAAGGTTGTGAAAAATCAATCGCAATGTTCCGCTACAAAAAAGTAGGGACTTTGCCCTGTTATCCATAAATGGAAATCCATATACTTGCAGATCAAAACCCTTATATCTTTTGAAAAATTAATGTAGAATGATGTGTAATATATTTTTTTTTATATCATCAAGGCCACATGGGTTTCTTGAGCATTAAAAACAGGTATTTAAAAAATTGCCTAAATTTATTTGAACTGATAATTACAGGTACACAATAATAACTTTTTACACTTCTGATCATTTCATTGGATTCGACACCCCCAAAAATAGCCTGTTACACATTTTTAGTGTAAAAATCAAATATTTTTAAAGTTATGACTTGAAACCTCTAAATAAACGTTGCAATTCTAAAGGAACAAGAGAGGCCTGGTCAACATTTGCTAAAAGTAAAAAACGGTTTTATATCGGGATCTTCTCGGGACTAAAGGCTAAAATTTTCAAAGAATTTTTATTTTACTAAACATTCTTAACTGTATACAAATCTGTCAGACACTGAATCTTGACTTTTCCACACACCTATGTGTGGCTTGCTTTTTTCTTGCTTTTGGTTGTTGAGTAACCAGACTGAAACTTGAATAAGCAGGCAATGCTGTACATGAATTCAACATTTTCCATTTTTCAAAATGTAAAGAACTTGCAATTCAAAATTTTAATTGGCTATTTCATGCTTTATACATACTCAAACCATAAAAACTTCTCAAAGCTTCTAGAAGAATCTAGAATTTTTTAGAAAAAATGTCAGTACTTTTTAGCCAACCCAATAGAATTGTATTTATGGTATTATATGCCATCAAGTTTACACTGTAATTTATTACATGGACACTAAGCTGTTCAATAATTTTGATGACCTATTATAATGTGTAAAGGATTTCTACATTTTTGATTTTAAGAAATTCAAGAACCTTTTTTACACATCTGTTTCTCAATAAAAAATAACATAGATGTATTAAAAAGGCCTCTTTGTTCCTTAAATCCACTTATCAGTAGAAAATTTTATGCACAAAGAAACTATTTGATCTAAAAGTAATACAACTTTAAAAATCATCCTCATTTTCTGTTACAGCAGCATCATAACTAATACCCTTGGTAAAAGATGCATAAAATATCAAATTTTCTCACAAGTAATGAGAAATCTCTGATTGCAAAGCAAAAAGGTTGCCATGCAAAACTGATTGTTACACAAAAAGGTTGCTATCAAAACTGATTGCAATACAAAATATTTTTGTCACAATTTAAACCACATTACTCAAATTTTTTCTAGAAAAAAATTTATATTCAAGATTAGTTTTCAAAAGTTTAAAAAGTTCTTTTTATATAGTTCCAAGAAATATAAAATACCTGGTTTCTAAGAAACCTTAGACTGAATAACAACAACAAAAATCAGTATTTTGCATCGTGTAATCATTTTAAAATATTAAGTAATTTTCAATCTGGCTGAGTATAAATATCTGTCTAGTTTATAAAATTAATTTGATAAAGTAACTTTTGTCCAGCTTCTAATAATTTTAGCTCACTGTGGAGCATGGTAAACTGCAGAATATCTACTAAGTATCATATGAGAACAAATATCAAAAATACTGTACAAAAAACTTAACAAGACACCAAAGTAAAGAACATATGCTGCTAGTAAATAAAGTTATTAAAAAATTTTTGGAAAAATTTACAGAAAGTTCTGATTTTCTTGGAAAAGGCACAGGAAAAGAAATTCTATATTGTGAATATGTACAAACCAGTAATTTATAAACTTTGTACAAACCAGATTAAAACAGCAGCAACTGAAATTTAGTTCTAACAAATTGTTCATCAATATGATGAGAATCATTAAAAAAAGCAACAAAAAATTTCTTAAAAAAAAAAAACTTGGCAGAATGCTTCTTACTTCCATGACTTAACATAATGTAACAGTTTACAGACTTATCATTAAAATTATAATATTGATGTTAGAGTTTGGTTAGAAATTTCTTTATCTTTTAGTTTTTGAACTACACTTTAATAATTAATAATATTTTTAAATAATTATTTTTAATAATTATAAATGTTGAGAGGTTTTGGGAAAGATATCCATCTCAGGTATATTTGTCCTATAGTCAGGGGCTGACTATAGGATAACTATACCGGAGTATAAATTAACTATTGAGTCAATTGAAGGTTTAAGTAGGTAGTTTTTTTTTTTGTTTTTTTTTTTTTAAAAATAACAGCAAAAAAAAATTGTTTGAGTATTTTTTTTCTGTTAACAAAACTGTCAAAAATATTTTAAAATGGAAACCAAACTAGTATTAACAGTACCTTGCTTTCTAAAACTTTACTTTAAAAAGATGTGGGTTTTACATCTCTAGTTTCTGCATTAATCCAAACTTATATAAAACACTTTTGAAACCACATTAAATATAAAAATAAATAAAAAAAGATTTAATACCTGGGTAGTTTTACCACATCCTGTAGCACCTCGAATAATCACTACCTGGTTTTCATTAACCAATTCTATAATTTGTTGTTTGTATTTATATACAGGTAATTCTTTTCGTTGCTCCAACATTGATACAAAGTTACTATCATCCCATTTTGCTTGAAACTCATCATAAATAAGTGAACCACTTTGAGCAACCTGTTAAAAATTTTATTATTACACATACAAACCATTCTAAATGTATTTTACAAAATAGAGTGCTCATCAGAAAAACTTTCTGATGAACTTTATTGATGAAACACTGGGTAAATATAAAAACTTGATAGACGATTATCTACTAATTTATATATATATATATATATATATAAATATATATATATATATATATACATACACATATATATAATGTGTATGTATATATATATATATAAATATATATATATATACATATATACGTGTATGTATGTATATATATATATATATATATATATATATATATATATATATATATATATATATATATATATATATATAAATATATATATATATATATATATATATATATATATATATATATATATATATATACATATATATAATGTGTATATATATATATATATATATATATATATATATATATATATATATATATATATATATATATATATATATATATATATATATATATATACATACACATATATATATTAAGCCACTGTCTCAACATACTATTTTATCTAAACACATTGACTCACTTTGAGAATAATGTGATTGATAAATATAGACATAATTAAAAAAAAACTAGACAATATGGAGTTATTTTGGGAAATCACTTTAAAGTTTTCAATTATTTGTGTTTTTTCTCAAATATTTAAAAGAAATAAGTATTTTCTAAAATACTTAGTTATGATACAAGTTTCAAGTTTTAAAGTCACAAAGTTTCGCAGAAATTTCTTTAAAATTGGCGATGTTTAAAAGTAGTTAGGGCCTGGGTTGTAAAAAAAGGATGTATAACACACACCCTCTTCTAAACAATGAACTTCATTTGAAACAGTCAGCGAAAATGGATTTAGTTAGCAAATGTGAGAGTGCAAAAAAGTTGCCAAATAAATTACCACACCCATATTTAATAACTGTTTGTCATTACTTTGTATTTCATCACATGAACTAATGAATTTTTATCTTTTTTTCCATCCACAACAATTACTTTTAATTGTAAAACCTTTTGATGATACATATTGTCAATTGAATTAGTCTTCTATTCAGTTATTATCTGAATTTTTTTATTATTAGTTTCTATACCATAGTGAATAACGCAGTTGTAGTAGCATAATTAACTTCAAATCATATTGCAGCCTTAGCCATATTAGTTAAGTCAATGTAGTATTTTTTAATAACTAACTTCAAACTTGTCACTTTCAGCTGTATCTAAACTTGAGGATGCAACATTAAAACTTTAATTTGAACCAACTTCTGTTGATGTTTGAAGATTTTTCTGTCTAATTTGTTTTCCAGTAGACTCTTTTTTCTCTCTAATAAACTTTTTTGCAACCCTTGTTGCAGCTGCGTGGTTCACATTGCCTAAATTCCAACTTCCTTTTGGTCATATTTTAGGTCAGGGAACTAAAATAAAAAGGGTATTATAAAATTGAAAGTACTTCGATTTAAAGTGACAAGTTAATGAAATATAAAGTCTCGGTCAAATGATCAGAGATAAGCAATTGACACTGTTTTACTTAATCTACCATTTTTGTGAAGTGTAATTACACTGGGCAACAAAAAAAAATATTTTTTTTGTATCTTTAGCAATATTATTCAAGTTATACTTAAATATGTTAATTTTGGGCTGAGAAAAAAATGACAACAAAATTTTTTTATTAGTTCTAGTTTCTGAGATATACAATAAATGTTTATTTCAGTTAATTTGCAACAGAGCAATATGACATATAGTTTACATATTCTAATAATATTTAAAGAACATTTGATTTTTTTTATTACAGATGTATTCTAACAGCTTTTCTAACTTTTGCATCACTTATTTTTGGAAATTTGTTTCTTAAATACCTAAAAGCCTGTCCTTCTTTCTTCATACGTTTGACAAATTTTTTCAATAAACCCAACCTAATATGTAATGGATGAAGAACATCTTTGGATCCAAGAGTGGTTCAGCAATAACATTTTTTCATCTGTGTTGAGATTTCTTGCAGGTCAGTCTTCTTTTATATAATGTGAAATTCAGTCTTAACAGTCCCACAAACACAAAAAGCAATGACTTTTAGATCACCACAAATTTTCCATTTGTGTTCTTTGTAATTAGTTGAGTTGATAAGAACTTCATGTAAGTGTTTTTAATATTTATGTAAGTCTCTTTCATGTGAACTGCATGGCCAATAGGAACAGAAGAAAGAGGATTTCCATTGTGAAGTAATACAGCTTTCAAGATTAGCTTAGATGAGTTTATGAATAATCTCCATTCAGTTGAATCTTAGTTTAAATTAAGACAATAGATTAATCCACAGACATCAATGCAAACAAATTTATTTTTCTTCTCAAAAAAAGAAATTTTCTGTAATGTGAAACCTTGACATCAAATTTATGAAGATTCCACTGCTTTAGCCTTGACCCTAGAAGTTCTGCCTTTTCCTGTGACAAGTCCAGATCTCAAACAAGATCACTTAATTCTGCTTGACTCAATCTGTGCGGCACATCATCTGTTAACATAAAATCAGGATCATTTGATATGAAAGGTTTCTTTTCTTCTCTTTCTTTTATTTCTACTTCATTTCTGCCTTCATTTTCTGCTTCTAACTCACAACTTTGTGGTGGAGTAAGAACTGGTAAACTACCCAAATGTGGAATAGGTCGAATGGCAGATAAAAGATTTGGATATTTAACTGTTCCTTTTTTCTTCATTGACAAACCTGCCTTAATGGATGAGGTCAAGCAGAAACAGCATTCATCTGTATGGTTTTTAGGCTCCATACATACCATAGGAAAAGCAAAAGCCAAAGATCTTTTTTTATTTTTACAACCATTCTTGTAGTGTAAATGAGCATATATGTAAATATACTCTCTATAAATAACACTTTTTGAAATGTTATGGAAATTTTTTTTCTTAATGGTTTATCTTTTATTAAAGGATAAAAAAACTTACTTTTGTCACAATTGACAAAATTAAGTTTTTTTATCCTTTAATAAAAGATAATTGTAGGTACTGAATGAGCTGTTATAAAGTTGGTAAATCACTTAAGAGTAAATCAGAGGGTTTTGAATTTCTGAATTTATCATTTAATTAAAAAATAAAGCGAGAATCTCCTATTTATCTTATAAATGAAAAATATATTTTGGAAATTTAAACATAGAATAAACAATTACTAGTGTTATAATTCCACATAGAAACATTATATAAACAACTCATTATATAAACAATAAATATTATGCAAACATTATATAAACAACAAATATATTATTGAGTTAAAAAGCCTATTTACTTATACTTATTATATAATTATTATATACTTATATAATTATTAATTAGCTACAAATTTAAATAAAAATATGATATAAGCAAATAATGTTATTTATCCAATTAAAAGCAAGTTACAACTAATAATGTTATTTAATACATAACAGCTGCACGATAAAGAAAACAGCGCATGCCTAACACATGATACATGAGTAAATTTAATTATTTTTTAGTGTTTATATAATATATAAATACTAAAAAACTAAACAATATTATTATGCATTCACTTAACAATTAGTTTATGTATTAGTTTGGTAAATTTTCTCTTATCAACTATAAAGCGCTGTTGTTTCCTGTAAATTTGTCAACATAACGTTTAAACAATCTGAAAGTGTTTTTTTATTATTTCCAGACCTTAAGTGACTCCACTGTGAAAATTGCAAGTTTTTCTTTTCTATTTTCCAAAAAGATTAACGATTTTTTTCAATTTTTTTATGTATCAATTAAATAATATATACAAAATACAAAAACTGCACACTGAGCCAAGTATTCCATACATGACAAAGGCTTATATATTATTGTAATATATTCAACCCTCGGAATTAGGAAAAATGAGGTCAATCTTTTAGAGGTCGGCATCAGGTCGGCAAAAAAAATTTGATACAAAGGTCTGACCATAAAACATTAAAACGAGGTCGGCAATTTTTTGCCGATCTCAAATACTTTCAGGTCGGCAGTTAGGTCGGCATTGCCGAATGCCGACCCTAATTCCGAGGGTTGCATATTTATTGTTAAATGTGGTCTGCATAAAACATATGTAATAATAAAATTTACAATCATTATAATTATGAGAATAAACTGAAGCACTTAATTATAAAAACATAAAAGGATAATTATTTATTTTAAAATTATGGTCTTATTATTTTAAAAGATTTTAAAATTTACAATATTTTGTTTAACATAATTAAAAAATTTACCCTTTCCCCCTCTTCTCCTTCTATTATTATTGACTGAGCAAGCCAAGGATTCCAATTTAAACTAGGTGGCTCCCAATTTACGGTTTGTATTTCATCATTATTATCACTGATGCAGTAACTCATTGGAACCTGTAAACTTATTTTCTCACCGAAATTTGGCTAAAATGGAAAATAAAAACC
The DNA here is from genome assembly GCF_038396675.1 of Hydra vulgaris. Lineage (NCBI taxonomy): Eukaryota > Metazoa > Cnidaria > Hydrozoa > Anthoathecata > Hydridae > Hydra > Hydra vulgaris. Next base: position 50,373,187 of record NC_088921.1, read on the forward strand.
AACAAATAAAAAAAAAATTATAATAGAATAAATAAAGAAAAAAATAAAACAAAAAAATATATATTAAAACAATAGCATTTTTAAATATTTTTTGTTGCATACACTTGTTTTTTATTGTCACAACAATTATTGTTTTTAAAAAAATTTAAAATCGCAAAAGTCTATAAGGTATAAAGTAATGATCTTATTTATATTAATAAAACCATTATTAAAATTAAAATTCAAAATAAAATTTATTTGAAAAAAAAGTGACTATTATAGTGAAATATTATACTGAAATAATATGACATATAATGAAATCGATAGAAGTTTAATTAATATCAAATGCTAAACATCATAATTGGCAAAAAAAAAAACCTCCTAGACTGCTTTAATATAATATAATACCTCCTGAACTGGTTCAATCTTTGAAATATGTAGTATTTGCTGCATCTGTTTTTCAACCTCTGGACTCAATGCCACTTTCCATATAGGGATCTGTTTATAAGATTTAAACAAAAATCAAAATAAAATACTTTAACTTTAAAAAAACTTTAGAGAGATACAAGGATTGACTGCTGATTTCTGTAAATGGGCGAAAAAGAATTCAATTGACATTTTTTCATTTTAATTTGTTAAAGTTGAATAACACAATCAATCATAACACATTCATAACATTTACAAATGTAAGTCATCAATATATAAACAAACAAAACAAAAATGTAAGCAATTTTTTTTCTACTAAAGAAGTTCTAAGATTTTAACTAATTCCTAAATAAGTTTTCACTCCAGAAAAACTAGGTATGATTACTTAGTAACAATTTAACTTATTCTGATTTTTAAAGTGTTTTTAATAATTTAGCTGTTTTACTGTGTTTTTAAAATATAAAAAAGCTTTTTGAGGGTAAAAATTCTAAGAACTTTGATATATTAAGTTATTTATTTAATATCTGGTTCTATTTTTGTAAAAAATAAACAAAAGTCTCCTCTTATTACCACAGTTATGCATAAAGATATACCTCAAGCCTTACAAACCTTAAAAACTTTAAAAGCATTAAGCGATAAAACATAGAATCAAAGCAATCGCTGTTGGAAAATTACAATATGGAAAATAAACTGATTAATGTTCTCTAATATGTTCATTTTCCATGAAATTGAATAACCTCTTATCTAGTAGAATCAGCATCAAAGATTTTACTAGATGTTACATAGAGTAAGGTATCAATGAATACCTGTTTCTACTTATGGTATTTTTTTGATTCTGCCATAAGTTTACGTATCCACCATTATTGAATTTCTGTTTACTTTCTTCTTCATATTTGATTTCTAAAAGTTCTTCTTGACACTTTGCAAAAGCTTCATTTTTTCATGTCAGATTTAAGTTCATTAAGATGGCTACTGAATTTTTCAAAAATCTCTGTAGTTACATCATCTTTTATGGATGATAATTCAAGAAACTGATAAAATTCTCTACTTAATAGATTATGACAGAAAAATTTAAAGTCAATAAATAATGATAAAATACTTTGGCAACTTATAAGAGTTTTATTAGTTCTGTCCATTTAACCTTCTGACAATAGTTAAATAATGGCAGGAAATGGTTTCATTGCTACTTTCAAAAAATTGTATGATACTATCATACAATTTATCATGTACCCTTTGACAGCCATTGAACTTGTGCAAAAGTTTTCTTATAAAATCTTTATTATTCTGGCGCAGCTGCTGAAACATTATATCATTTTTGGCAATAGACTTGATTTCATTTACAGCTCGAATTACTAAACTTAATGATGAATGAAGACCTTAACCTAAATTTTTCCAACAAGATGTTGTCTGTGCACCACACAGTGAATACATAAAACATTTGATAAAATTGTAACCATTTAAAACTGAAAATATTTTCTTATATAAAAAAAAATTCTTACCGCCCACTGGTGGGCAGTAGACTACAACTGATTTATAACACACTAGCAGACTTCTAACTTTTTGATATTTGATATGTCTTTAAGGGTTTTTTTTGGGACTACTAGAACCAGGGCTATTGGTCATTAAATTAGTGTCATAATTATTATTATTTTAAAAACTAATTTGAAAATTTCAAATTTAAACAGAATCAAATTTGGCGTAATAAAAAAACTTATGAAAAACTATTACTTGATAATAATAACTTTCAAAACTAGTGTCTATGCATGAAAAAGCCACAAAACTCTAAGAGTTTCGCATAAGTTTTTAGCATAAAATTTTTTGGTTAGATTTATCATTCATTTAACAGACATGAAGATTAGAGTTATCAGTTTTCTTTTTATTCAATATAATTTAGTGTTTTCTTTCTTTATCAGTTTATTTAATTTTATAATAATATAAAATTAAATAAACTGATAAAACAAATTATTGCTATCAAATTATTTCATAATTGAATTACTTCATAGCTAACAATTCATACAGACCTACATGAAAATAACTTATTATGTTTTTAAATGTTGTATAACATGATGTTAAATTAACTTAAGTTAGAAATCTGCTTATATCTTCTGAATCAGCTGTAGTCAACCTGATCCCTACCCCCCACCAGTGGGCAGTAGGAATTTTTCTTGATAATAGAACATTTTCAGTTACCAAATGTTTCATGTATTCATTGTGTGGTGCACACAATGAATACATGAAAACTTTAACCTAAATTTTTTCAACATCATCTTGTTGGAAAAATTTAGGTTAAAGTCTTCATTCACCATTAAGTATAGTATTTTAAGCTGTAAATGAAATCAATTCTAATGTAAAAAATGATACAATGTTAAGGCAGCTGTGCCAGAACAATAATAAAAATTTTATGCGGAAGTAGTGTAGTGGTAGAGGGCTCATCTCATAAGCGAGAAGTTCCGAGTTTGATTCTTACCATGTCCCTTGTTTGTACTGCGCTTAACTTATTTCTTTGCGCAGCGGCCTTGTTTATCAAGGTTTGTGTTTCGGAGTTAAAGAGTTAAGAGAGTTATATCACAATTAAAGTAGCCTTCTCAACTGTAGTGGCCTTCATGGTCTTGAGGAGGTGAATTAAAATTTAAAATAAAATGTGTATAATATATACACATACATGTATAATATATACATATAGTCACAACTCTTAAGGTGCCTCCACAATTGTAATGTTTCTAGTACACTATGTATCACTCATCCTACTTTCATGTATAATTTATACAAGTATATAATAATGAGCATATCTATCTGGAAAATTTAAAACATCTTTGCATAAAACTAAGAGAGATGCAAATGATTGTAAGCATATAAAGAAATATTCACTTTAGAAAAATAAACTAGAGACATGCAGACATATAGGCATGGTAACTTTAGGCAAATAAACAAGAGTAAATCTACAAGGCTCAAATTAAGTGGTCCCGAAATGTAATATACGGAAATATTTCTGGTCATTAAATTTATAGTTTATTAAAAACTGTGAACACTGTTTTACACTGTAAACACTGTGAACACGGTCAATTTATCATATTACAAAAATTAATGAAAAACAAAACAAGTAATTTGAGGATTACAAAAAAGAAAAAAGTTAATGACCAAAAAAGTAAAAAGTTATTGTCGAAAAACGTTTAAAAGTTATAATCAAAAACTTTGTGCGGTAACTTGAAAATTAACCAATAAAAAACTATGCTAAAGTTATTTGCCCATTGTATGAAAAATTAATATTGATTTTTGTTTAGGGGAAAAGTTTATAGAATTATTAATTTAAAAATTTAAATGTTTTAAATTAGAAACTAATTAATTGATAATAAAATTAATAATAAATAAGATATTTTTATAATAATTCATTCAATTTTTTAAATTGTTTTAAAATAAATATAAAAAAATAAAATTAGTTTTTATAAATTTTTAAACTTCTGTCTTTAATTTTTGATACATATCTAAAAAAGATGTACGAACCTACGAGCAACGATTTAATTTATAAGAAAATTTTGAATTAGATTTAAATAAGATATAAAAGAATTTTATATTTTATTTAACGATTTCTTTTATTCAAAATATTTGATCACCGCTAAATTCCTTTAGACTGTTGTGATTAGCGGTTGTTTTTTAATAATTATATTATACTTTATCATGCTTTATTTTTCTAGTTTTATCCGATGATTTATAAAATGAATTAAAATATTAAAGCTTAAATCATAATCTTTAATAATAATAAAAATTATTAGTAATAATATGGTTTTACAATAAGATTTTATATCATAATTCAAGATCAATATAAATACTTTTTATTGAATAACAGCTATTGAGTTTAGTGATCAAAACAGAGCTTTACGGTTTTTAAAAAGCTAAAAATTAAAATACTGGAAGCATTTTTAGATATTGCAATTCGTGATCACTTAATTTGAGCCCTGTTCTAGAAGAAACGTTAGGAGAATAAACTAGAGTAACTTTGGGAGAATAAACTTGAGTAACTTTAGGAGAATAAACTAGAGTAACTTTGGGAGAATAAACTTGAGTAACTTTAGGAGAATAAACTAGAGTAACTTTGGGAGAATAAACTTGAGTAACTTTAGGAGAATAAACTAGAGTAACTTTGGGAGAATAAACTTGAGTAACTTTAGGAGAATAAACTAGAGTATCTTTGGGAGAATAAACTTGAGTAACTTTAGGAGAATAAACTAGAGTAACTTTGGGAGAATAAACTTGAGTAACTTTAGGAGAATAAACTAGAGTAACTTGAGAAAATAAACTAAAGGCATGCATATAAAGACATATAAAGACTAATATATACATATATTTATAATACATATTAAGACATGGTAACTTAAGAATAACAATATAGAGTAACTTTAGGAGTATAAACTAGGATTCAAAAAAAAATAATAATAATAATAACAAAAAATGAGGATTGTGAAGCTTGATATGAGCTGGTGAAAAAGCAAAATAAAAAAATCAACAATATCTTACAATAAATAATTTTTTAAATAAATTTCTTTAATTCACATTGAAAAACAAACAAGTTATTATCAGCATTTTTACACAGAAACTATTTGATTTCAGTACAATAGTTTACTCAATTTGAAAAAAATAAAAAAAGTCCTTTAATACTTACAGCAGGCTGTGGCTTCTTTTTAAGTCCGATTTGCCCAGGCTCTGCTGCTGGAATAATCCCCATGTGATAAAGCTGTCGCACAAGACTACGAGAGCAATATTGTGCAGCTAACTTTTTTGAATGAGCTGCCTCTTTACCAATGATTTTTCGATCTGCTTCTTTTAACCAAAAACTTAACTCTGCGCGAAATAACCTATACATAAAACATTTTCTAGTGTTAAAATAATAAGATCATAAGAAAGTTTCATCTACAACATAAAGTTTTTTTAATAAAACTTCTTTCAAACATTAAGGAAAAAAAACTATTTTTAAGTTGTCAAACAAATTTAATTAATCAAATAATTCAGGGGTGTACTGTCATGGTCGTCTGGTGTGTTTATTAACAAAACTATAATTTGATCTATAAAAATTTTAATCCTTGCAATTATATAAAAAAAAAATTTTAAAACATTTAAAGTAGTATACACTTCGTTTAACAATGAGTACACTATGGTGCCTTTTATAATTTTACCAAATTTAATTTTATCACGCTTCTTCTCAATTTAAAATGAGTTTTAAGATTACATTTTCTTTCAATTCCAAATGCCATTGTATCATTTTTTAAACCTTATAGTCTAATTTTGAATTGCGTAAATGGGCAGTTGAATCATTAATAACACTGAATCTCTTTTGTTTTTCATTAGTAAAATAATTTTTTTTTAACTTTATCAAACAAAACTAACAAAATATAAAACATTATAAGGATGCATGTGAAAAACCATTATTAGAACGCAATTAATGATGCACATGGAAATTCTTTTTTTCTAAAAAAAAAAAAGTCTTAGTATAGTGAAAAATGTTCAAAACATTAAAACTTATTGTTTTAAACATTCAACTAAACTAAATTTGATTGAAGATTGAGAGAAAATAATAGAATATTTTTCTATATATAAATCGTTTCTTTTCAGTTTTAGCTTTCAACACTTATGCTTCACGTAACCAAACCTTTGATAAGATTGACAAAAACAAACGATACTATACAGATACTATACAGATATCAACTACGACAAAATTGACAACACATCTTTAATTAATAAATTAATTAATTTACTTTTAAACAATCCCTTTTTTATTAGACCTATTTTAGTAGTCAGACGTTTAAATTTTCCTCTCCATTATTTTCACCAAAGAAAAAATACAAAAAAAAATTTTAACACAGGACTACTGATTTTTATTTCAGACGACTTAAATGAGAAAAAAAAACTGTTTCAATTGCCCTGCAGGCAACTGGGAAAAAACTAGAGGGTACATCGCTGTAATTAGAAACAATTTTGGAAAATAAAGATTTTCTTTTTAAATTAAAAAAAACTTTTTATTATTAAATCATTCTTTTTCTTATTATTATTAAATCATTCTTATCTATTTAAATTATTATCGTCAAATTGTTATCGTAATGGATGTTCATGTTTAAAAGTATTAAAAGATTAAAAACCTGCATGATGTAAGTTTTTAAAATCATATTGAAAACCTGCATAATGTAAGATTACAATGTAAGCTTATAAATATAAAAACCATTAAAAAAAATTATATTTTGGTATTTAAAAATAACTTGATGAAAAGCATAATGCATTTTTTATTATTGAGTGTATTTTTTCTTAGAAAAAAAAAAACTGTAAAAAATCATTTACCGTTAAACATTTTACCAGCAAGATGGTCTTTAAAAATTTTTTTACAAAATAATTAAATGTTAAAAGCCTGGAATAGTGGTATGGGTCAAAAGAACTTAGATTGACCAACTAATATTATGAAAACAATTCAAATTATCTTTAAGATAAACTCCACTTTATTTTATACATGTGTAGACACACACACACACACACACACACACATATATATATATATATATATATATATATAACTTTTTTATAGGAGCTAATGTATTTAGGGACTGATGGAGAAAAAATATCCCGCCTAACTGAGGTACTTGAATAGATAGGGATAAATTTCAGATCGTGTTCATATGGAAAAAAACACCTCACTCAAGCAAGATGTTTTTATTGTCTCATGATGTTTGTTTACAAATAATCATTCACGTCAAATTTTTATAATAAAAACTAAAAATTAAAGTTTAATAAAAACTATATTAATTTACAAATAATTATTCGATAAATTTAAATTTCTTATATATATGTATATTGAAAGTTTGTTAATATTGCATGTTTTACAAAAAAAAAAAAAACAATTTATAATTAACTAACAAAAAAAAAACTTTTGCTTTAAAAAACTTTAAGACAAATGGTAAAGTTTTATAAACATACATAGTCAGACAACAAAGCTGTCCAGTCTACCCAGGATGGTTTTCATATGAAGTTGTGTTCATATGAAGAACTTTCACCCCACCTAACTAAGACCCCATAAGTAAGATCTCCCTATTTCATAAGTAAGATCTCCCTAGGCAGGATAAATAATTTTACATTTGACAAGAATGTTAAAACTATATGAGTTTTAAAAGAAAGGTGAGATCTCTATAGTTTTTCTATACCTGTTAGCGTGATGATTTTTATCAATATGAACATCTCCTTAAACAATTTCTCAAAACAAACAATATCAAAAATAATTTAGAATAATAAAAAAAAATTATTAGCTAAAAAATATTACACATTAAATTTCATTTTATAATAGCGCCATTTGTATTATTTCAATTTATTTTTTGTTTGTTTTGTTTTAATTAAAATTATTGATTTTATCAAAAAAATGAAAAAACATTATTACAAATTAAAATGACATTTTTTAAAAAAGTTTATTTTTTATAATTAAATAAATAACTTCTTTTATGGATATAACTCTATTTTTAATTTGCTTAAATAATATTTCAAGGAAGTTTAGATTTACCCTTGCTAACAAGCACAAATATACTTGATAGATCTAAACTCCTTCAATATATTGTATTGAAAAATTAATAATAGAGTTATATCTATAAAAAAAAAATTTAATTAAATATTAATTATTTATTTTTATTTATTTAATTATTTACGCTTAAAGCAATATAACTCTTGCAATGTCTTCATTTAAATTTGTAAGTTTTATTTAGTTTAGGAAAACAATATTTTATAAGTAACATCATTTATATAATTAACAAATTGTGCGATATCAAAAAAGTGAAAACAGAAATTCCTTACTTAGAAAAAATTTTGACTAAAAAAGTTACTTCCTTGTAAACATGTTATAAAGCTGCATAAAAAATGTTTATAAAGGATACATTTAACTTCTTTGTCATAAGGCAAGTGAAAGCGCAACAGTATACATTTTTTAATAAATGGTAAATGGAAACTTGAACCTTTGTTTTTCACAAAAAAAAAGTGCTAGTAAAGTGAATAACTTTAGTTTTTTTTTTTTTTTTTAATATAACAAGTAATATTTTTACTTTGTTAATAACTCTTTAAAAATAAAAAATCATTATTTGCAAAGCCGCAATTTGTTAAAACAATTAAAAAAAAATTAAAATATTTTAATTTATTTATACAAATTTTGAGAAAAGAAAGAAATTAATGTTAAATGATAATAAAAAATGTAATATTAAATTCAATTATTTAATATCAAAAAAAAAAAAAAAAAATTTAAACAAAATAAACATTCCACAATATATACAATTACAAAATAACGCTTCTAGATTTATTTTTTCTAATTAGTAAATTAAACTTGTTTTGCTGTAATTTATTTTATTGCAGTAGTTTGAAAAACTAATGTCCATAAATAAATAAAAAAATAAAGACAATTTTATGATGCCAAAATCACAATGAGCTATTGTGCTAAGCTGTTTTTATTTAAAACAAGGCCTGTGTGTGTGTGTGTATATATATATATACATATATAACCCTCAGAATTAGGAAAAATGAGGTCGACAATAATTTGCCAACCTCAATCTTTTAGAGGTCAGCATCAGGTCGACAAAAAAAATTTGGAGCTATGGTCTTACTTTAAAACATAGAAATGAGGTCAGCAATTTTTTGCCCACGTCATACACACTTTTAGGTCAGCAGTTAAGTTGGCATTGTCGAATGCCGACCCTAAAATATATATATATACACACATACATACAACCCTCGGGGTCGTATGTATGTGTGTGTATATATATATACACACATACATACGACCCCGAGGGTTGTATGTATGTGTGTGTGTATATATATATATATATATATATATATATATATATATATATATATATATATATGTGTGTGTATGTATGTATGTATGTATATATAGAGTCTGGCAAAAAGAGGGCGAACTTATTACTGAAATGAAATTTAACTTACATAACATAAATTTTTTGAAGAACTAAATACTCTAAATGCTTTATTTCAAATAGGGGGAAATAAAGATAAAAAACAAGAAACAAAAAAAAACAAAGATATCAAAAATTAAAATGCAATTGAAACTTTCACCTTTGATGGTCTGGACCTTCAGAATAATATACAAAATCAGCAGGAATTTTGTTTTCATTTAAAAACTGGTGCAATTTAGTTTTTGCATTTAGCAATGTCCAATTACCATGGAGATGAGCATCAGCATCAACATTAGTCTAAATATGAAAATTTAGAAAACATGAGGTAGTTTGATCTTTTAAACAAGCTTTGGACTGTAGATATTAAGTTTGGAAATAAAGACTATATCCAAGAATTTGTATTATAAAAATATTATGCTGGCATTATGAAATTACTTAAAAAATAATGTTAATAACCAAATAATAAGGTAATAACCAAACTGCACTTTAGGTTAGTTGTTACTAATGAAGAAACATATTTTGGAGAAAATTGGTCTTTAAATAGACGGCATAAATTTTTTAGAATCTAATTTTATTTTACTTTATATTATAATTTTTATTAATTCCAACAAAATGATTTTAATAAACAATAAAATAATAATAACAGTTTTATATGAGTAAATTAGTAAACATTTAAGTAAATATTTGTTTAAGTAAATATTTACAATGAAAAAATTAGGTTTATCATCTAGTTGTAAGTTGCATTGACATTCAAACAATTAAGAGACATTCATGAGAATTCAATGACTATCAAACAATCAAGAGATATGCTCATCTGACAAGATGCAACATTAGTGAGTAACATTAATATATTTTGAAAATTACCTCTTCTAATTTTAATTTTTTTACTGGAGCACCTTCACTTTTTTCTTGTGACACCTGAGAAACTAAAATTGAAAGTAAAAAAGCAAATTAATTTTTAAATATAAAATAATTACCGATTATATTATTTTTATAAGTTATGCTATCAATAAATAATTATTAAACAAGATTTTTTAAATTGCTTTGAAAACCTTTGTAGAATTTCATCTAAAAGTACTGAAAACACTACAGTATAGCTCTCAAGTGGTCTTATTATCACCTTTATTATTTAAACTTAAATCGGCATGAATAAAAAACATATATTGTATAATTAGTATTACATGGTAACACGTGTGTGTAATAGATACCATGAGAGCATAGTTGCTTGTATCTGATTATATAATGGATGATTTGAGGATTTGAAAAACAATTTATTTAAAACTCATATTTTTCAAAGTAAAACTGTATAAAATATTGATAAAACTTATATGAAAAATAATACAAAATAAATTTCAGTTTTAAAAATTTGTTTGTAATAACTGAAAAATTAGATTCTATTACTAAGGTAACAAAAAAGAGAAAAAGTTAATAAAGAGTTAACTATCTGTTAGACTTTAAAAGACAAAAGGGTTATTAATAGTTTCTGATTTTAATGGGAAGTATATAAAACTAATCAAAATTAAATTAATACAGTACAATCTCTCTAATTCGAATCTCCTTAATTCGAAAACCTCCATAATTCGATTAAATGCAAAGTCACCGTAAAATGCGTTTAAGAAAAATCAACTTTCTATAATTCGAAAATCTCTCTAATTCGAACTTTTATTTTTCCCCATAAAATTTGAATTAGAGAGATTCTACTGTATTTCAACTTTTGTATATAGAAAAAATGAAATATTTAAAACTACTTACCTGATTTATTTTTCAATGAATTTCCTTCTGAACTTTTTTTAACTTCAACAACTGATGTAGTAGCCTGCTAATAACATAATAGTATAAAAATACATGAGTAAACATTCACTATTCTTATAGTAAAACAAATTAACTTAAACCAAAAGATTTACAAAAATAGAAATAAAAATTAAATGTTTACTAGCATATTTGGAGGAACTGCATCAACTGGTATAATTTCATTGCTCACTAAATAATTTAATAAATCTCGTGCTGCAGCTGCTTCTCCTTCTTTTTTACTTGGGCCACCGCCAAATGCAATATAATTAATACCATCAATTTTAGCCTAAAAAATTAGTTATTTCAGAAAAACAATTTGATATTGAAGATTATTTGATCATTGACAAAATAAAAATTACCTGATAATTAAATCTATGAGGACCATCTGGTACAGCATAAAAATGTGGTATAAGTTTCATTTGTTTTCCAACCCAATGAAAAAGAAAGCCTTTAGCCAACCCTGCCATTTTATTTTCACTGAAAATGTGATGTTAAATGAGACATATATATTTTCTCTATTTAAAAATTATTTTTTCATAAAATCTAAAAAAAATTTAAAGTGGTATCTCTTTAGGAGTGAAACTTATAAAAATGTGTTTAGATCTAGAAATACTTTACCTAACACCAATACATTGACACAATTAGCAATATTGACACAAGCAAAAAAAAAAAGTTTAATTAAAAATTTAAACTAACTTTGCTTTTATTATTTCTAAAAAATATACAGGCTCCACATTCCAGTATAAATTACTGTTATAGCCAAATATTACACTGTCGGATTTTGTATATAACAAGTAAAAGCAATTTTTAGCAAACTCTTATTTTATGTTTGGTATTTTATTATTTACTATGCAACCATACGTAAGCATAAGTAATCTATATTTTTACCTAGTAGTAAATTATCAGTAAGGTTTCATACACAAACTTAGCAACATAGAACCTCACTAATTAGATTATACTGAAACAAAAAATCTGTGAGGGCTCTAGTAAATACATTGTATTCAAATCAGTTTTTTATAAAAACAAAAAAACAATAGAAAAGCAAAACCTTTTTCTATATAAGTTCATTATAATAATTATATATATATATATATATATATATATATATATATATATATATATATATATATATATATATATATATATATAAAACTATTATTATATACTTTAATACATAATATATAGCAAAATAAGTAATAAGATATTATAAATGCATACACTATGTGCATGTGTAATATATTTCCATTAGTAAAGTAGATTAAAACAATATATTAAGATCAACTTTATTAATAAGACTTACATAACTACTTCTTATTTTAGCAAACTTGTTAAGGAAGTATTAAAAAGTTGCAGGTAAAACCTCATAGTATTGAACAAAATGCAAAAAGGGTTAATAAAGCCACAAAATGTTAAAAATGTATGAATTGTTGACTTTACTATAAAGTTTTTTACAAACTCTATTATTTTGCGTAACACTCTTACTTAAAAATCCTGTAACTCATTGTATAAGTTTAATGACTTTTTTTAAGGTTTTATAAACTTTATAAAAGTTAAAAAAAGTCATTAAATCTATAAAATTAGTTACAGGACATTCAAGTAAGAATGTTACTAATGCTTTATTGGAATACTATATGTTTCTGAGTATAAAGCTACAATAACCAGTTTACTTTCTCCTGAAACATCGACATCGTATCACTACACTATATATCCCTATTTTCCAAAAGCATTTGAGCAACAAATTCACGTTATTAGAATCATCAATTTTATTTCGCTAATGCTTTTTGTTAACTTAGCCTTAAGGATACAAACTCTATCAGCAGCAGCACATGTGGCCTTTAACTCGTCGAATGCGCCATGCCTTACTACCTGTGGAATCTATTCAAAACAATGAAAAATTTCACTTTCTAATGGAATAAGTGAAAACTATCGGAATTGCGACTTAATAAAAAACACGTGTTTTTACAGTGGCACAATTCGAATCGTCGTATTAAGCGCCGATTTAATTTACCGTAAATCTTGCGCCGATACTTTCTCCCCTCACGCAACAAAAATATTATTTTCAACTTTTTTTCCCAGCGATGACATATGGCGCGATTGGCTTAAAAGAGCAAAAACTAAAAAACATGTAAACCATGGCGATGACTGGGAGATCACTGTGTTTTAACACAAAATCACTGTGATCTCCTTCCCATTCGCATATTGCCTTTTTTTGCTATTTGAAGTCAATCATGCCATATGACATCACAAAGAAATAAAGAGTTTAAAACCATTTTGTTTTCGTATTCTTCAAGTCTGTCATGCAAAAAAAAAAATTGTTAAAAACAAATTATAAAGTGAAAGCATGGTTTTTTGCTTCTTTTTTTTCACATTGTTTTTTACAATCTTGCATGGCAATTTTATGTTGTACGCAATCGTAATACTTAAAACATAACGGCGTTGTTATAGCATAACCTTCTCAAAAAAATATACCTTTAAGTATATATTTTTTGAGAAAGTTTAAAAATTTTCTTGAAATAAAAAGCAGGGACTCCTTCAAACACCGAAGATAAAAAATTTATGACATCATAAGCGTAAAATTGAAGGCTGGATCTTGATCTTTTAATTAGATGAATAAGAATTTTAATGAAATAATTTTCACAATTGGTTGTTTTTTTTTAAAGTTTATATTTCTTTTCAGGTAAGTGTATAAACACATTTTTATAGTGAAATATATATCAGAATATGTTTAACATAGAAAAAAACCAACCATACATCATCTTTGTAATATATATATATATATATATATATATATATATATATATATATATATATATATATATATATATATATATATATATATATATATATATATATATATATATACATAAATTTTAATAAAAATCACAATATTTTTTATTCTTGACATGTTTCGTAGTCTTACTACATTTTCAAAAGATTTAATTTACAGTTAAAAGCAATTTAAAAATATAAAAGCAAGATATTTTGCTTATAAAAAATAAAAAATAATGAATAAAAAAATAAATAATGATTAAGACATGACAAAGACATTGCTATAGATTTCATAGTTAATTAATTATTTTTCTTTCTTAATAACTTATATTACTATTATTATTACTTTAGGTAATAATAACACTGATAAACAAATAAAATTTTATTGTGCTTATCTTGTTAACTTGGTGGTTTTTGAAAACAAATTAAATATGCTGATTTCAAATATGCAAACCATTTTTCACCATCACGTCAAGTTGTAAAGATATTTGGGTTCAAATCTTTAGTATTTAAGGTAAAGTCCCTAATATTGTCGAAAAAAAATTTATTCAAAAGTATGTCGACGTGGGTCTCAAAAGAAGCGTATTTTCATAGAGATTTTAAAAATGTTATTCATTTGTAATAAAAATAAGTATTTTTTGTATTATTGCTGAATATCATTCTGTTGAAATTTTTTTAAGAGTCTTTATCATTTTTTCACATATTTTTATTGTCAATAAATTTTAAGAAAAAATATTTATGTTTTCTATAATCTCTATGAAAATACGCTTCTTTTGAGACCCAGGTTGACATACTTTTGAATAACTTTTTTTTCGACAATATTAGGGACTTTACCTTAAATACTAAAGATTTGAACCCAAATATCTTTACAACTTGACGTGATGGTGAAAAATGGTTTGCATATTTGAAATCAGCATATTTAATTTGTTTTCAAAAACCACCAAGTTAACAAGATATGCACAATAAAATTTTATTTGTTTATCAGTGTAATAGTAATATTATTTACTATTATTATTAGCTAAAGTAATAATAATATTACTTGAATAGGTTTGATATCCATAAAAAAAAATTAAAAAAACTATTCAAATATTATTTAATTCTAAATTGTTTTTTGCTTTGTTTGACTTTTGTTGTTGTCATCAACAAAATATTTGATTGATCGAACATATAAAATTAACAACACGTGGTTTGGATTTGATAAGGATATAAAAAATCTTTCTTTAGTTTTAAAAAATAATCAATTTCCGCAAAAAGTTATCGACACTGAAATTAAATTATATGTTGAAAAGAAAATTAATCCACCTGTTATAAATACTGTTGATAATACTAATATAAGATATTTTAAGCTTCCATTTATTGGATTTTACTCAAATTTCACTAAAACTAAAATTGATAAAATTATTAAAAAGTATTGTAAAAATGTAATAATCAAATTTATAATCACAACCGATAAATTAAAAAACAATTTTTGCATAAAAGATCCACTTCCTAAGATGCTTAAATCTAACGATGTCTACAAATTTTTTTGTGATGGCTGTAACGCCAGTTATATTGGAGAAACCTCCAGACATTTGACAACACGGATAAATGAGCACCTTACGAGTGACAAGCAATTGCATATTTTTAAACATTTAAATTCATCCATTAATTGTAAAACACTAACTAATTATGATTGCTTTCAGATTTTAAATACTGCCTCTACCATTAACAAATTAAAAATAAAAGAAGCACTTCATATTAAATGGGAAAATCCTTTAAATAAACAAACATCTCATTATATTATAAATTTATCTATCTAACTTACTATATTATTATTATTAATAATATTTTAATATTAGGAAGTTTATTTTGTCATAATTTGTAATATAATTTTTAATTGGTTTGTAACAAGTTTATTTGTCCGTTAGTTTTTCTCTGTATTGTCTTCAGTTTTTAAATTTATTTACCAGAGTTTTAATTGTAAATTAAATCTTTTGAAAATGTATATATATATATATATATATTATATATATATATATATATATATATATATATATATATATATATATATATATATATATATATATATATATATATATATATATATATATATATATATATATATATATATATATATATGTATTCCTTCTCCAGGTGTACCATATAAAATATACATTTATTATCGTGAAAAAAAGAAAATATATATACAAAACTATTACATAATAGATTCATAAAAATACATTAATATAATATTGATGCAAACTTTAATATAAATTTTGGTATAATAACTATTATATACATTTATTTTTCTAAACTTTAATACCTAAAAAAAGGAAAGATTCAGCATTTTTGGGTATAAATCTCCAAAAAATGCTGAATCGACCTTGTGACGTAATTGAAAATTCAGAACCTTGGGTTTTAGTTTTTTTATTATACTATTTGATCACACATTAACTTTGAGAAAGTGATGACGAAGATATGTCTATAAAAGAATTTGGTAACATTATTTTTATATTTGAACATGAAAATAAGAATTTGATATAAATTAAGTTTTTCCAAGTTTAGACTTTCATATTTGTCATCGCATTTGAAGGATCAGGAGCGGATCCAGGCTGTAGCAAGTGTAGCAAATGCTACACTCAGTTTTTTTCTCTCTCTTTTTTTTTTTACATACATTTTTTTTTTTTTTACATAAATTTTTTTTTTTTTACTTAAATTTTTTTTTTCATGCAAAAGAGAAAAATAATTTAAATAAGATATGCACGTTACAAGTAATCAAAATGCGGCGCTTCAAAAATTTATTCAAAGTATCTGAGCCAAGTTGACTATTTTACGGAAATATTTCATTTGGAAAAATGAAATGCTTCACTGAAAAACCCATGTTTTTATCGGGTTTTGTCTCACTTGCCCATATATTTTTAAAAGAATGTCAAACATTTCGCAGCGTAACAACCACTGATCTCAAAATATAACTAGGGTCATGGCACCACCTACCGCGACTTTAAGAAAACTTTTAACTTCAAAACTTCTTAACTCCAAAACCATAACAGATTTTTATTTAGGGTTTTCGAATTAATATTTTATACTCAATTATTAACTAAATTATATAATTCGAATTTGAATAAAGTTATTTTTTTAATGTTATTTTTAATTTTTTGTAAGATCTAGTACGTTTCTTCACCTACCGTGATAAAGCACCACCGTAATCGATTCTCCACCTACCGTGTATGAAAAAAAATCATATATTTTAATTTTACTTTTATATATTTAAATCAAGAAACAAATGCATAAATTTAATATGATTACAAAACAAAGAAGACATTCGTTATAAAATTATCCACCAAAGCTTTTTTCTGAATTTAGATTTTTTTTCTTTTTCAATTTTTTTTTTTTAATGTTTTTTTTTTTTGTCTTTTATTTTTATTTTCTTTTGTTACAGCTTGTTTTCTTTTAGATTTTTCTTTCAATTCTTTTTTTTCAGCTTTATTTTTACGTTCAATTTTTGTGATATCTTCTTCTTCCTTTGCATTTTCTCTAGTTATTTAAATCCCTAACCATTTGGCTGAAGTTACAACGCTCGGTAATCGTTCAATTTGTTTCAGCCTTTTTTTCGTGATTGGTTGTTTTGGCCATAAAAGAAAGTCGTGTAATGAGTTTATATCTTTTATTATTTGTTTATTTGAATCTAGTGGATCTGCTGCTGATTTACTTTCACCGGATTCATCAATTATTACGCATTTTCAAAATTCGCTAACATTACTAGATACGATTTCATTTTGCGTACTGCTAATATCTAAATACGATTCTTTATCGATTTCATTGTTCAATACATTATTGTTAGCTTCTATTAAATTTATGGTTTGTTTGGACCTATCGT
Organism: Hydra vulgaris; assembly: GCF_038396675.1. Taxonomy (NCBI): domain Eukaryota; kingdom Metazoa; phylum Cnidaria; class Hydrozoa; order Anthoathecata; family Hydridae; genus Hydra; species Hydra vulgaris. The sequence goes on from NC_088921.1 coordinate 50,390,929, forward strand.
TAAATTTTAGTTTTTCCCAAAAATTAAATAATTTTCTGAAGTCAGTTTTACCTCCCCATTCTTTATTTCCAGTTTTTTCAAACTGTAGCAATACTTCAGGTGCAACGTTGTCTTCAAATAAGTTTCCCACGTTATTATGGCTTAAAAGATTCGTTTCATTATTATCAATTGTGGAATTTAATTTAACACGTTGAATTAATTTTTTATAATCGACATTGTTCGCATTAAATGGGAATATTCCTGTCGACCTAAATCCGTTAATAATATTTTTTTTTCATACTTGGATCCATAACAAAATTATTCAACAACATTGGTACATTTTCTTTGGAAATTTCATTAAAATCGTTATCCAATTTAAATTGCCGACAAATGTTCTGCTATTTTTTTTCATTGGTCCGAAAACTGACACATCTAATGGTTGTAAGATGTGTGTAGCATTAGGAAACAACGAAATCAAATGAATTCTTTCCGAAGAGCAATACATGCTGAGCTCTTTAGACAGATGCGAGCGGTGTTCATCCATGAACATATATAGGTAATTGTGTATTAATAGATTTCAAATATGGTACTAACACATTTGTAAAGTACTCATAAAAGCATTCGGCGGTCATCCAGCCGCTGTCGCTTTTACCGAGTCCCCAACCTGGTGGTGCAGCAGCAGCAATAGTTTTTGGCATTCGAGCATACTTGTACAATGTTAATGATGGTGCAAATTGACCATTTGCATTTACGCAAAATAGAGTTGTAAGGTTTTCCTTATCGCTGTTGTTGCATTCTTCATAAACATTACTTCCTCTAATGCCAATTACTTTTCCAGTTTTTGGTGCTAACTCAAAACCAGTTTCGTCTAAATTAAAAACACGAGATGGATCATTAAGGTATTGCACATCATCGCCTAATAATTCATACACCTCATTAAACCAATTTCTTATCGATGCTTCAGTTATAAGACCTCTAGCTCGACAAATATGCTCGGCTCATTTTTGCGATAATTCCTTATGACGACGCATAAATTTATGAAACCAGTTTTTACTTGGGATATCATCTTTAAAGATGATATCCCAAATAAAAACTGGTTTTATAAAATAATTAAATGGTGTTTTTATACCTCGCCCTATAACTATTTTTTGTACCGCCTTAATTAATAACTTTTTTGTAATCGCAAAACCCATGTTAGCGCACTGCATTAACCAAGCAACCAATTCATTCTCTATTTCTTCTCCAAGATATGATTTAAAGCCAGAGTTTTGCCGTTTGGGTAGGCTTTTACCAGATAATTTATCGCGTAACGTTCAGGAACATTAAACTTTTTGCTGACACATAAAATTTTTTCACCTTTATTTAAAGCTCTAAGTGCTGCATGCAGTTGTTATTCTGAATACAAAAGCTTTTTTCGAATATTTTTTTTCTTTTTTGAACCTTGCATCTTTCTAATCGAATTCACTTCATATAATAAATAAAGTATGAAAAACATATCAAATAAATACTCCCTAGGGTTAAATTCATTTCACATGATAAATAAAGTATAAAAAAACATATCAAATAAATACTCCCTTGGGTTAAATTACCTTTAATTGGTAATTGAGTTGAACTGAAATGGTTTTTTAGAGAGAAAACTTCACAAAATAAAACGCGTCCGAAAAAATATTTTTATAAACGGTAAGTGCTAATTATTATAATTTTCGTAATCACCTATCGTGTAAAAGATTAAACAATGTTATACAAAAAATACTTATATTTTTTGATAAAATTTAAAATATTCAATGTTTTTACAACTATTTTAAACTTTTATCAAAAAAATTATATAAGTTTTAAGCCGTAAAAAAACTAAACAAACTTTTTTTTACTGTTAAAGATTTTCTTAAGAAAGCATTAAAAAAACATTTGCGGGTAAAAAAACATTTCAAATCTTTAAAAATACATCTTTTTAAAAATTATTTATTAGTGAAATAAGTTAGTTTTGTATAAAACAATGCTAAAAAAATAAATTAAAAAAAAAAGAAGAAAAAATTGACTGATTTTTCAAAAACCACGGTAGGTGCTTCTTCACGGTAGGGGGTGCCATGACCCTATATAAGTTATATTTTGAGATCAATGGTATCAACTTAAATTGAACTGGGAGTTAAATAAAATGGCATATCGATTGTAGCAACTGTAGCAAAAGTCAATTTGTCATAGTTTGAAACAACTCTCTACATACCCCCGATAATTTTTTATATATTGAGCCTATTTAGGTGCAATCTTTTTATTAACAAGGAGGTCTAACGTAGTGACTAAAAGTCATCAAGCGAGAACCTGTAGCAAAAAAAAATTGTGAAGCACAGACATAAATTTTGTAAAATATCCACTCTCCGTTAATAAAACTTTTCAATAAAGTGGGTAGCAAACATTAAATGAAGAGGTTTTATAATTATAAAGACTAAATTAAATAGCACCGTCTGTTGGTTTCTTTATTTAGCCTATTATGAAAATGGTGAAATTTGTTTATGTTTATGAAAAATGGTGAAATGTGTTTATTGCTATTCTACGAGTTATTTATCATTGAAGAAGTCAAACGGTTTAAAAACGTTTTAAAAAATTTATAGATTTCCCAGAGACAAAGATAAGAAAAGACGTTGGATAGAACGTTTACCTAATGCGAGTCTTAAAACGTCTAGCAACACTTTATTATATGATCTGATTGACATCAAAACTTCAAAAAGGTTAAACTAAAATGCACAATTTTCCTCTCAGATAGATTTTTAATTTATTCTTAGATTGCAAGGAGCCTTCTACTACTTTTTTTTAATCTGGAAATTTCTACAGGCAATTACTACTATTATTCTCTGTGACAAGGTGTATGTTACAAAAATGTATTTGTATCAGGAAGTTGCTGTTTTTGGAAAACCAATGATATAAATTCTCTTTCGAAAATGGTTATAATATAGATATAAATCAATGTAATAAACATCTTTCCATGTTATTGACGCATTTCCGATCAAGATGGAAAGACTAGTATTTCAACAATTTGCATGAATATCATAAATCTTCCAAAGTTAAAGGCTTAGCTCTAATTAAATATTATGATACAGTTTTATTAGACGATTCCCATAGGAATTGTCTAATAAAACTGTATCAAAGGAACTTTCTACTACTTTTTTTTTTAACTTCTACTAGGAACTATTGTTCCCTTTGACAAGATGTATGTTGCAAAAACGTTATTGTATCAGGAAGCTGCTGTTTTGGGAAAACTATTGGTTTAAATTCTCCTTCGAAAAGTATTTTAGATGTTATGATAGCTTGTAATACATGTTTTATGGTCCTAAGTTTCTTTTAAAAATGTGAAAACCTGTAAACATATAAATTCCTAATTTTTATGTGATCAAATTCGTTTAACTTTAAAATCAGTAAGAAAGTCAAATGGCAAAGCAAAGGCAATTAAATGTGATAAAAATAGAGCTCTTTTGTTGTTTGACTTTTGTCTACGTTAAATATACAAAAATTTACAAAATAATGGGCTCAAAAAGCAAAACCTTTTTTTTCTGATAATACTTACAATGTTCTTCTTAATCACCCTAAAACTTCTCAAGCGTTAACCAAACTGGTGATTTTATTAAACTTGCTTTCACATAATGGAAAACTTTTAATCTAAAAAGTGTGGGCATATATTTTAGGTTCAATAATGATTAAAAAGCTTCCTCAGAGATGTAAATGATAAACAAAGAAAGTTTGTTTTGGATTTTTGCAATACAGCATTATGCATGAAAAAAATCAGAAAATAGTCATAAAATATCAACACGTCACAAGGCATTTTGCAAATTATTCACATGAAGAAATAATCTAACTGATTAAAACGCTATTAAGAGAAACACTTTTGTTACAAATATGTAACATTAGGAAAATTTGTTTTAAACAAAGAACGACCATATTAAGTTTGTCTTGTTAGGTTGACATTTATTCATTGACACTTGTTTTTATTATTTGCTGACATTGTTGATTGTATCGTTGTTAATTGTAATATGCTAGGAGTTTGCTGTTTTGGGATTTTAAAAGTATTCCTTATTTATTTAGAGCAATATATTTTTATTAAAACGTTTATTTACTATTTTTTATTTCATTTGAAACCTGTTTCTTTTTTTCATTATTTGACAAAAAGTTTATTGTAATGAAGTAATGAAGTATATTATTAAAAATATGAAAATATTTATAAATTGTTTTTATAAATTTATATAAATCCTTGAAGTGTCTATTTTAATTTTCAGATATTTTATAAGGTAAGTCATTAAATAAAGTATGTGTTTTAAAACAAATTTTGATTAAATAAAAAAATTGAATTTTAAACAAATTTTGATTAAATTTGTTGTTTTCATTTTCAAATATCAACCTCCAATTTTTTTGCAGACCAAAACATTTTAACAACCACAAATATTCTGTTAATTTAAATATAAAGATAAATTTACATGATAATGTTTTGAGTATTATTTGGCATAAATACATTGACTTGCAATAGGAATACCAAGAACTGAATTTAAATACATCGACTGAGGATAAGGGTTCGTTTAGGGTTAGAGTCATGATTAAAAGTCATAAAAAACAAGTAAACTATCATTTCGTTAAAAAGTATTCAGTTTAACTAGATAGTTTTAACTTCGCGTAAATCATGTAACGTTCTTCCGCTCTAAACGGACGAAAGAAGAAAGCAGTGGTAGGGGACCTCATGTATCACAAATAATCATGTATAACAAGCCACTGTACATCCAAGGCTGGCGCAAATGATGTGTGATTCTCCCCCCCTCCACCCCCTATCAATGAATTTTATTTCATTATGTCTGCAAATTTGGCAGTACGAGAAGTCCAAGTTTGCCGACTGTACTAGTACAGTCGACAAACTTGGACTTCTCGTACTGCCGGCAAATGTACAAAGTGAGGACGTTTTTTTTTTTTTTTTTAAGACCAAAAAATATTTATGGCATTTTTGCAACAGTCAATAAAAATCCTGGATCCGCTCCTGAGGATTGTCTAAAAAGTTGCTTTACAAACATTGTTTTACACGCCTTGTAGTTTGATTAATTTTGTTTTGTGTGTATTAGTCCACATTTTATTAGCATATATATGTGATGACTATGAATTAGACTAAAGTAAAGTTTTTTTCTTGAACAGAAATCAAGAAACGGGCATTTATATAAAATACCTATTGCAGATGGCATTTTTGATTTTTTTGAATTTGTCCAATATGATTTCTCCATGATAGATTTTCATCAGTTTGAACACCAAGAAACTTTGCATATTTTTCCCGTTTTATTGTTATGTTGTTAATGAGCAACTCTGGAATTTTTAACGGTAGAGACATTCATTGACCTGTTTTATGAAATAAGATGTAGTTAGTTTTTTCACAGTTTAAGAATAGTTTATTTGCTCTAAACCATAAATTAAAGTTTTCCAGTTCAGTATTCATTGTTCCGAACATCGATTTTAAACTACTATGATTATAAAACAAAGTTGTGTCATCAGCATACATTATTAAAGATACTATAGATTATGCTTTATGCATATCATTGATGTATATTAAAAACAATAACGGTCCTAAGATTGAGCCTTGAAGGAACCCACACTCAATATCAAGAACACTTGACTCTTTGTTTATAACAAACTGCTTTTTGTTACTCAGATAGTTTTTTACCCATTTATACATTAGTCCTTTGATACCATAATGTTTTAATTTTGATAGTAAGATGTTGTGTCAACTGTATCAAATGTCTTTGAAAGGTCAGTACATACTCCCAGTACATGATATCCTTTATCAAAAAATTGAAATGTTTTATTAGTAAGTTCAATGACAGCACGCTCTGTTGAACAACTTTTTTGAAAACCAAATTGATTTTCATATAAAAGTTTGTTTAACTTCAAGTAATTATAAATTCGAAATTGTAGATTGCTTTTTCATAAACTTTAGAGAACACTAGTAGGAGGAAAATTGGACGGTAGTTAGACATATTATTAACCTTCATTTTTATAAACAGGATTAACTAGCAGCTTTAAACATATGAGGAAAAGTACCGTGTTCAAAAGAAGATGATATTATATAAAATAAATGTTTTCTCATACATTCAATGACGTGTATTGCTACATTGCACAGTGGGTCAAAAGTGACATTTTCTAGCCAAAACCTCTAAAACCAAAATTTTTTTATTTTTTTTATTAGAAACAGTTTATTATATTGAAAAATATAATTTGTGGAAAAAATAACATTTGTTTTTTAAAAACTTCAAATTTTATTACATAATTACGCAAATTATTAAAAAACTCATTTATTTTCCATTTATAAAAAATTCCGTTTTTACCCAACAAAATTAACAACAAGGATATTATTTAAATTTATGTTTTACGCAGAGTATTCTATCGTTGGCTCTTGCAATAGTTCAAGTACACCAGATGGTAGACTTTTTTTTTTGTTATGTATCTTCTTTCTTAATGTGCAAATTAAAGGATCAGATGCACATAAAAGGCGATGAAAAAGGTCTATATTGTTTTTTTTTCGATCGCATTTTCTTGTAAAATTTTCACGAAAAATCTTAAAAACCTTATTGGTAGCCTCTTGAGCCTCTTCAGAAAACATATCTAATGGAAGAGTAAATAGTTCGATGACTTCATAGCCATGAATCAAAATCTTATGAAGTGTTTGGGTCATAGGATACCAAGGGTACAGGAATACATAGAGCGAAGCAGTTTCCCAACAGAATGTTTTAAATTTGGATGAGTTAATTTCATAACCACTTGATATTGTGGCCAGAATAATATGAAGCCTTTTCATAAGATCTAAATCGATGTTCATTATACTAGCTGAGACATCGTATTGCTGAAAAAATCGCCTAGCTGTGTTGCCATCATTTGATGTACCTGCCCCACCTATTCTCGGTTGGTCTATGACAAGACCTATCTTTGTTCGAAATTCAGCACAGACTTCAAGCTTTCTCAGTTTAACAATATTTTTTTCGTCTTTATTTCTAGCCTGCCACTTCATAATCGGCATCTTATAAGAGATATGGAGCATACATTCTAAAAACCATATCCAAGCATGCAAAGTTGAAACGCCATGTTTTATATTGCCTTCTAAAGTGTTTTTTTTTGAACAACTAAAGATAAATTGTTCATTTCGATTGGAGATGCACCACACACTGAACAGCATTGGTATGAGTTGGTTGCTGTGGAAATAATAGTTTGAATTTTTCCATCTATCATTGTTAAATTTACAATATGTTGTATTTCAACTTCCTTTGTTGTACCGTCATCCAATAAAACAGGTACAACAGATAATGTTATCTCTTTAATAGAAGCCATAATTGACTCATATTCTGCAAGAATTACTTCATTTGATTCTTTTCTATATTTAAATCTCAGAGGTCTGCAGTAAATAGTTGACGATGGTTTCGGATTTCTTCAAACAACCTGTTTTTTGTCATCTTTGAAACAATATAGTTCTAGAGGAACCAAACAAGTTATGAAAAGTGATTTATCTGTATGAAGTTCACTAGAAACATCTGACAGTTGTTTATAAACAGATTGTCCTGTTGCACCATCAAAACCAGCTTTGTATATTATAAATAGTTTAGTACAATCTTTAAGCACAGGTGAACTTAAAACAACACTATAAGCTGAACATATTCTTGATACAGTATGAAAAAGAAGAGCTTGTAATGGAACCTCTGCAGAGTAGTCACTGACCTGAATGTTTTCAGGGTAGCATTTATTTTTAGCCTCTTTTACAATATGATAGGATGGGTATAGAGAGATGAATGGAAGAGCATTGTTTCTTAAATGCTGATAAGTTTCTTTGGATAAATTAGCACCTAAGACTAGCGCTAATGATTGTTCTGAAGTAAGTGATTCTGTCGATAATTCTTTGTTGTATATTTCAAAACTTTTTAAACTTTTACTTGCTGCATATAAAAGTTCGTTTAAATTATATTTACTCAAAAGCTCTTTAATTATGCAATCTTTAGTTCTCACAGACGCATCTTCAAACAAAATCGAAGGGCGTCCACCTTAAAGTATAATATTATTTTATCAATTATTAAATCGTCGTAATAATAATACAAATAAATTATACACATTATAATAAATTTACACATAGTTAAAGTAAACATACCACAGGTTTTTGTTTCGATTTTTTTTTTTACAGTCAAATATAGTTTGGTTTAACCAAACTTTGTATCTTTTTTCAAATACTGCACTTGTTCTATTCGATTTTTTCCACTTTTTTTAGCTTGGTAAATGAATTACGAAATAATTGACAAGTTATCATTAGATTCTTCAAAATTGGTTTGGGAAACAAAACTCAAAATCTTTGCATGTAAATCATCATTTTTTAGTAAATTATTTTCCATTATATAATTCATAAGACATCTCCTATCCATTTTTAAGAGATTGTCTGTTCAATAAAATACTTTTAATTTGAAAGAAAGTAATTTAAAATGTTTTTAATAAAGTAATTTTTTTACGAGCAGTAACTATGAAACTCAGTTCCTTTCCTTTATTTCTCATTGGTTGTTATCGTGTTTTTTATCGATTACATATAATTTTATTGTTTTCGGAAATTATAAAATAAATAATAAATATTATGTCCCAAACTTGTACTACGTAGAAGTATATAATTCATATTTTATCACAGTCTCTGAGTTTTTATTACTTTAAAGCGATAGCATAAAAAATTAGGAATAATGGTTTCAATGCGATCTAAATGTTCATTGAGCAAATACGAGGAAGTTACTGGAAAGCAATTAAAAAATACAAAAATATTTAATTTAAAACTTATGTCTTTAATAAAAATTATTATAAAGTCAAACTGCAGTTTTTAAATTTCAAATCTTCTTAAATTTTTTGTTATCGATCAAAAACGCATTAACAAGAAACGTGGACGTAGTTAATTGAATTTAAAAGTGTATTCGTTTAGGCAGCTATAGGCAGCCAATTTTTATACCACAGCCAATTTTTATACCACAAGATCATATTGGTATTCAATTATATATCATTTTAAGCGGTTGATACAGGTTGATCCGATGGTTTTAAATGATATTTTTGAAAAAAATAAAAACTTATAACTCAAAATTATTGATGTTTGCATTGTTGAAAATATTTATATAAAATGCAAAAAACATTTTTTTTTTTTATGTGATTTAGATATTAACATAATATTATATAAGTTATTTATAAGTTAAAAAATAAACTTAAACTTCTTTAAAATAAGAAATCAAAGTTTTCAAAAGATGTAAAAAAACAAAATTTTCACACTTTTTTGTTGTTATTGATAAAAAGTATTTAAGGAAATATTTAAACAACAAATATGGCGTTTTATTGAAAAATTATTTTTTAATAAAATATAATTTCTGGCTTTTTAATATATTGAGCAAAATTTGCCTTTTTCAAAATTTCAAAATTTAAAAACTTTTTTGTATGGTTTTGCCGGCTTCTGACCCACTGTGCATTGATAGTAATTTCGTCATATCCGCATGACTTATTTCACTTTAGTTCAGTCGGAGCTTTGTTAAATTCTTTATAGGATATACATTTTTTTATTTGATATACATGATAGGAGTTTTTCTCCAATAAATTCATCAAACTATTTGGCATCACTATTTTTGAAGCTAGACTGGGACCACGATTTACAAAGTATTTGGTAAGTTCATGCTAAATATCTGATTCATTTGTAATGTATTTCTTATCACAAAATAGTTTTTTGAGGTATGCTAAAGGATTTCTTTTTTTCTCTACCAGTTGCTTCGTTTATAATCGACCATGTTTTTTTTTTATGTCTAATTTATTTTTATTTAGCAGATTATAATAATATATTATTTTAGCTTGTCTAATACTTTTTTGAAAAAACTGTTCATAGGCTTTGTATGTTTTTTCATCACCTTCATCCTTTGGTTTCATAAATTTTATATAAAGTTTTTGCGTTCTTTTAAACGATTTTATAAGATTACTCAAAATCCATGGATTTTTTAACTCTTTATTTTTTACTTCAGATGTTATTATTGGACAGACAGTATCAAAAATACATTTAAAAGTAGCCGTAAAGTTATTAAATGCCTGATTTTGATCCTTAGCTGAGTATACAATTTTCCAAGACTTCTCAAATAGTTTATTTTTTAAATTATCGAGATTTTTTTTAGTAAGGTTTCTTTTAGTGACAAGACATTATCACTATTAGATAGAATACCACAAGCAATGTGAAAAATGGGGAAATGATCAGAAAAATCAGCAATTAAAATACCAGATTCAAAATCAGAATTATAAGAGTTGTTTGTTAAAATATTGTTAATGGCAGAAGAAGTTTTTTGCGTAATTCTTGTTGGTTTACAAAATAGTAAGAATTATATTAAATTTAAGTAATGAATAAAAAATTTTTTTTTAGCTTGAGCAAAAAGTTCTCTGCGTATTCTCGTTGTTTCTTCGCTAAAATCTTCGTTAACAAATATATTTTTTCCTTTTAATTTACGAGCGTTTTTTAAAATTGTTTCTTTATCTTGCCAGTTGAGTATTTTGCAGACAATTATCCTTGGTCTTTTTTCTAACTTTCCAACACTATAGTAAAATACTATAATATGGTATATAAATCTTTATATTTCACGTAAAGTATAAAGTGTGTTTTCTTTGTGCTTTTAAATTTACTTATTTTTCTTGACAAAATGAGTTTATTTAAACGGACCTGTCTTGAGGAAAACAGGAGCAAAGTGTACCAGGTGTACCGGTATGAAGAGAGCGTTAAGATACATATGTGTCGATAGGGAACATTTTTTGTTAAGTTGCCTTAATTTTTGTTTGTTTGGTTGTTATAAATCAAACATATCAAATATATCAAACATATTTAATATACAATAAGTCATCGAACAAACAACGTCAAACTTTTTTATAGTGTTAAATATGTCGAATATTTAACCAGAAAGTGATGTTTTGCGGAAAGCATTAATTTTTGTTTTCATTTGAAGAAAGTACTATGAGTTGCATCGAATGGTTATTGAGGCATATAATCATGCTCTATCAGAAACAATATGTAAAAGTGTAGAAAATGGGTGCTACATGAATTAAATAAAGAACAGAGGGAAAACCGAAAAAACACTTGTGCAATTTTGCGCTTTTATGAAGTTAGAAATTCTTTTGAACCGAAAAAATTGGCGCGTTTCATAGTATCCAGATGACAAACCTCTCCAATAAGTTTCTTTTAATCCACATTATTCACATAGATTTGATCCAAAGTTTTTCATTTCTGCTCCAAGCTAAGTGCTCAAAGCTAACTTCTTCTATTTCACTCGATCTACTATTAGATTCTAAGAGCTATAAGAACAAGAACCTGTTCGCTGATTTTTTTTCTGCAACTTAAAACCTTCTTAAAGTGCGACTTAAAACCTTCTCAAACCTTTCTTTATTTTCACGGAAATGAACTCGTTCTTGGCCTCTTCGTGAAAGATCTGAGACACTGACATATTTGATTACTTGAAGAGCTTTGAAATAAAAGGTTGTAATAAAAATGAATTCAAATGATGAATTCATTTCCATGGGGGCACGTACCCACTCACTTCTTTTCTAAAAAAGCTATTTTTTTTTTTAGAGAAAATTTTAGATAGTAAACCAGCAGTTAGAACAAGGTCACAAAGCTTCTACAAAGATATGAAGGTTTCCCTGGTTGCTTAACCAACGGCTTCACAGCCTCAATGGGTACATTCCATCAGGTTTGCCAAGTTCAAGAAAAAGACGAACTAGTCGTTTCGGTCAAGATTTTTATCGAATAAGGTTTCCACTAAAAAGATTGTAAAGTAACAGAATCCGACCAAAATAGTTCTTCACTTAAAGTACGTGGCTTTGAACCACGGTCCTCCAGTACTGAAGCCAGAACTCTAACCACTACATTATGGCTGCTTACAATAACATTATCTTTATAAAAAGTGTAATATCCTCAGTTTATTCTCTTTCAGATGGCATAAAAATTAAAAGAATCCTAACCCAATTCAATATAAAAACAAAGAACCCAAGAAAAATAACTTGATTTAATAAAACTTTTTGTTAACGATTTTTTGCCTCCATTATTTGATGGAAGGTGCAATAAGCCATATCTTCAAAACAATAAACAAACTAGCTCATCCAGAAGAGATTGAAAATGATTTTAGTATTATAAAATCAATAGAAAATGGGTCATTTAATAGTAATGGTTGCAAAAAAAAGGGTTAAATATCATAAGTTATTTCCAGTTTAGTTAAAATCATTCAGGCTACTGGATTATTTCAGTGAAACTTTTAAAATGACATTTAATGACATTGAATTATTTAAGAATCATTGTTTAACTATGGTATTAGATTACGAAGTGACGGTAACACTTTTTTGAAAAGATAAGAACATTGAATTGCGTTACTTTAGTGAACAAGCAGGAAAAGCTCAATCAGTCAATACAAGGTCTTCAATTGAAAGCAGACGCTTTAAAGCTTAGAAAATTTTTAGCTGAAACTTTTTTTTATTTTTGTTGTTATTTTTACTATTTTTAAAAACTTTTTTCTTTTATTTTCTTGGTATCGTTCAAATTCTTGTTATGGATATAAAGTGAAAACGAAAATTGGAATGAGACTGAATTAAAAGTGCAAAAATTCTTCGAAGATTTACTTAGATTGAAAAATATAAAAATTGAACGGGCCCAAAGGACAGGGATTAGAGACTCGTAAAAGATTAGAACAGTTATTATAAAACTTCTAAATTATAAAGATAAAGTTACTATTTTAAAAAACGTCCAAAAATTAAAAGGAAAAAAAAATTACGTTAATGAAGATTACTGCGCAGAAACAATATTAATAAGAAAAGATCTAAAAGAGCGGATGAAAAAGGAACGAGAGCTTGGCAAGTTTGCAGTAATATCTTACGATAAACTAATCGTTCGAGAGTGGATTCGAAAGGAATAGTAATTATTATTTTTTTATTTTTATTAATATTTGTTATCTTAAATTTATATTTTGAAAATGGAAACTAATCGATTATTTAAGAATAACTTTGATAATAATTTTGAGAAATTTAAGCAATTTTTATTCAGTGTCAAAATTAACTTTCAAATCATGTCTAACCGAAACATGGTGCCGCGATAAGGAAATTGAAGACAATTCTAATTTTCAACTTAATAATTATAAAGTTTTGCATCAAATAAGAGACTCTGAAAAAACAGGTGGAGGATTATGCATTTTTATCCACAACTCCTTAGATTTCAAACTACGCAAAAATTATTTTGCTGTTACGCATGATTTTGAATTGTTATCAATTAAAGTTGTAAACAAGACTTGCAAGAACGCAGTTGTACACGTCATATTCTTCTGGTAATAAAAAAGCATTTAACAAACAAATTAAAAGCTTAATTATAAGCGAAGAATTATGTGGCAAATGCGTTTACTTCGTAGGCGATCTGAATTTAGATTTACTTGAATATAACAAAAACAAAGACGTCAGAACTTTTTTCAATATTATGTTTCAAAATGGATTTATTTCAACTATAAATAAACCTACTCGAATTACAAAAAATACTGCTACTTCAAGTTGAAGTAGCAGTATTTTTTGAAGTCTTCAATTGATCAAATTATAATTAATAATTTCAAAAACATAAAAATTAAAACTGGAATATTTATTACAGACATATCTGATCATTTTCCGGTTTTTATAACAGCGCAAAAATCGTTAAATCAACCTAAAAAAGTAAAAACTAAAAAACGAGTAATTAAGGACGCTTCTCTTGTGAAATTTATTAGCCTTTTATCGACAACAAACTGGGAATCCGTTTTGAAAACAAAAAATGTTAATGAAGCTTATGATAAATTTTATCATATATTTGAATGGCACTACAATAAAGCATTCCCAATAACAACTAAATTTATTAAAACAAAAACTCTACAAAATCCCTGGATAACACCCGGAATTATAAAATCTTCAAAAAAAAAGCAATGATTGTATGAGAAGTTCATTAAAAAAAAACTTTTAAAAATGAAACAAACTATAATCGCCTTTTTGTGACGATTGTAAAGCGCTCAAAAAATTTTTACTATAGTAGCCAATTGCTAAAATACAAAAATGATATACAAAACAGGGGCGGATGCAGAAAATTATTTGGGTACGTCCAAAAAGAAAAAGAAAAAAAAAAGGTCCTCTAATTCTATATGTTCTGAATTCTAAGAACATTTAGGACTTTAAGATTATGGTGTAGGGGGCCCCTTCCCCCCCCCCCTGGGTCCTGGCTGATACTCCATTATAAAGTTATACGATTACACATTACTGTTTTAAATTTATATATTTGTTATTTAAAAAATTCTTTACATTAGGTATAATAATATTATAATGAACAGCCGTGATGTAATAGCTGCATGTTTCAGAAGCAAGATATCCCTGGTTCAAAGAAAGCTTTGGTAAAGGAGGCACAAATTTCCTAGTAAATCCTCTTCAGCTACGCTCTGTGATAAGACTGTTACAACTAAGGGCACCTAAAAACAAAACAAAAAACGATCAATATGGAGTTATATAAAAATATATTTAGTGTCACATTCTAGTATTCCAGTTAGCTAAAAAAAAAATTGTAAACCGATCTTCATTCTTTTCAACCTTGCTGATAAACAAATCTAAAAAAAATAAAATCATAACATTTGTAATCATAATATAAAACTTTAAAAGAATGAACCGCAACAAAATCGATACACCTGAAGGTAACAGCAAAAAACATTGTATACCAATAATTAGTTCATGCCAAATTATGTTTTATAAAAATGTGTGGCTATGAAAATAGCCTTTTTACCTAGCGGTAATGAATTTTTTTTTTTAATTTTTTTACTTTTTTTATTTTTTATATATTAATTTTCTATTTTTATTTTTTAATATTTATTTAAAACTTAATCTACGATTATTAATTGCAAATTTATCAATAAATTTTTTGATATCTATTACTGACTCTGTATGAATATTCATCAAAGCTAAACCATTTAAGCGTTCCTCTACCATTGTGCTTCGCGTATAATTTTTCAGGCGCCGAAGCGAAGAAAATGTGCGCTCACATTCACATGAAGTTAAAGGAAAGGTAGCAAGTAACTGTAGAATAATTTTTATGTTCTCAAAGCCAGGAAAATTTATTGCTTTTAAAGTATCAGTAATATTAGAAGGGACATTACCTTCAAAATTTAACCAATAAGCTTCCCATAGGTCAAGCTCACCAGGTAAAGCTAGTGGATTTGGTAAATCTGCCCTGTAAAATTCACTAAAAGGTACTATACATTCTTTCCAACTAGTGTCACGAGAACTTCGAACTTCTGAAATCATTTTAGTAGGAACTAGGACAAGCGCTTTATAAAATTTTATGGTAGTGTTGTCAAACCTTGTGCCTAGTTCAGTACTCAGATGGTCTAACAAAGGAATTGTGATTGCTATTTTAAAATAATCAGAAACACATTCCGAAGGAGCATTATTTCTGTTTTTTGAAATAAATGAAGTTCTTGGCTTAGCTTCAGTAACATTTAGCTCATGGGCTATTTTTAGAGCTTGTTCATAGCACATTTGATGGTGTTGATCAGCTATACTTCTAAGCGAAGATATAACATCTTTTAATGCCCGAATAAGATTTAAACCATCATAAATACCATTACTCTTTGACTGCAACATTCGTGTTACTGGAAGAGTAATGTCAAAGACGATTCTTGTTATACATAAAGCAACAATAAAGTCAAAACCTGTTATTAACTTCAGAAACAAGGATGCACTGGAAGACGTTGAGTGATTAAAACTCTTATTAACATTTAAAGACATTTCTTCAAGACAAGAAACCAAAGGAATAAAAAGTTCTTGAAAAGTATCCAAACCATTAACTTTTTCTACCCAACGTGTTCTGCAAACATCTTTCAATTTTTTTTTACCAGCAACTGGAGCAGTTCTTTCAATGTGCTCCTCTAAATTTTGTTGCCTTGTAGGTGAAAGATTAAAAAAGTATGATACATCTTTAACATGCGCCAGAAGATTTTTGACATATTGAACATTGCATGATGCACAAATGGCTAAATTAAGTCTATGACTGTAACAATGAACATATATAGCTTTTTCATTAAGATTTAAAACACGAGATGATAACCCTTTGGTGTGTCCAGACATTGCTCCAGCACCATCATATGACTGTCCTCTACAATTCATGATATCCAACGAAAAATCTGAAATACTTTTTAACATAACACTAAATAATCCTTGACCAGTAACACCGTTAGTGCAATGTAAGAAACTAATAAATTCTTTTCTTATATTGAACTTGGAATCAACAAATCATAGTACTAATGATAGTTGTTCTTTATTATTAATGTCTGAGGCTTCATCAGCTATAATAGAAAAATACTTAGAGTTTTTATTTTCTCCACTTATTGCGTCAGTAACAACTTCTCCACAACACTTTATTAGTTGATTTTGTGATGTCTTAGATATGTAGGAAGCATTTTGTTGATGATACTTGAGATGATCTTCAAGAATTTTATCACCAGCTTGAACACGGAAATGTAGCAATTCAATAAAATTTCCTGAGTGTGATTAGAAAATTCACCATTTTCAGGATGAAACTTAGAGTCGTCTCTATCCCCACGTAAAGAAAGCCCAAGACGCCCACAAAGAATAATTGTTTCAATAATAGGTTGCAATAACTGTTGATTTTTGGAAATCTGTGATTGAACTATTTTTTGAGATATAATGTGTATTGATTCTGTTTTACAATACCAAATCGATGATAATGAAAATAAAACTTGAGCAGTTTTTACATGTAAACCTTTATTTCTGCAGACAGACTTTGTTTTTGCCAAACACATGTTTCTGAAAGTAACAAGAAGCATCATTCCAGCGATCATAAGGCTTACTAAATAATCTTTCAGCTATATTCAGATGGAAAATTGTGCCCAAAAAGTACACATGGTAAACAGAAAGCTCCATCAAATATATTTGAGTATGTAAGCCATGGAAATTTTTCTATCCATATAAATTGAAAACTTCGCCCATTTTTATTTTTAGGAAAAATAAATTTCTTACTAGGAACAAAAACAGATTGAACTAAATTTTGAAGTTCGGAATTATTTAAGTTTTTTGCAACATTTGAATAACTAGTATAGTTAGAAACCAAATAACCAATATCGTAATTATTGGAGGGTAAAGAAAATGGTTCACAAGAAGTAATTTTACTAAAATTGGATAAAGATGTAGATGATTGACTAGAAACTAGCATAGATTTATTTTTTATTTTTTCTTGCAAAAGATTACAATCTTGATGTTTAGATTCAACATAGAAATTTATTTTAGTTTATAACTTTTTGCCAATTCCATCGCAAATTTTGCGTTTTAAATTCTCTCTCATTAATAAAGGAGTATAATGGCTGTGTTGAAAAGGAGAAAAAAAATTTAAAATACCTTCATAACAAAAAAGGAGATAAAAAGATTTAATATTGTTTAATGAATTTATACAAGGTAAAATAGTATGGCTAAATAAACTTTAATACTTTGGTAGACCAAAATCTGGGTATAAACATTCTATTTTTTTGCTGCAAACACTTGACCATGCAAGAATACAAAGGAAAGAAGACCAGTTTTTATCATTACAATTATTAACAGCTTCCTCTTGTACCAACTCTTCACATTTTTTTCCTGTATCCAAAGAACTTAGGAAGACTGACAAAGGAAGAATGTTATCAAAACATAAAAAAGAGCTTGGATTATTATTAAAAACATATTGAAAAGTTGGGTGGTTATAATAAAAATCAGCGTTTAGGAAAAGTTCAATTGAGGTCAATAATCTTAAATCATTAACTATACAGTTATTCCCAGATAGACATAAGGAGATAGAACTGTATAGACAGTTTCCAGTTGTTTGAGACCTAAGATATACGTAAAATATAACAATTAAATAATTTTCATTAAATTCATTATGTGTATTTTTAAGTTTTATATTTATTAGTTTTATATTTATTACTTAAAAAAATCAATACATTGTATCAATAACAAAACAATTTTGAAATTTTTGTTTTTCTTTGAAAATCTTTGGAATAAAGATTTCATAACTTTTAAGTGTCTCATCTTTAAAAGAGTCAACAATATTGGCATCATTAAAAGAACTGACATTTGTTTCTAACTTTTTTTTCCAGGAGATTAATTTTATTTTGTCATTTTGCAGCATAGCTGTTTTGACTTCGTTATTAAGCTTCGTGATTTCAATTTCGAGCGACATTTTGAATATTTGGTAATTTGACAATTTTTTAAGTTTATGATTCCATTTATTAATTTTGTAAATTTTATATATTTCAGGGCGTATGTCTAAGGGAACGTCCGACAATTTTTTTTTATCAAATAAATCATATATATAAAAAATAAATTGCGAAGACTAAAATTTAAAAAAAGATACACTATATAATCATATAAAATTGGGGACGTCCATTAGTGTATTGTATTGTGTATTTGTTGTTATAATTTTTTTCACCTCCTGATAACCGTATAACAAAAGATTTTAATAAATATTTAACTTAGGGTGTATGTCGAAAGGGACGTCCAAAATTTATGTTAAGTAAAGAGTTCTATTAATAATTTTTTAAAAAATTAAATCCAAAATTAACAACAATTTTCCTTTTATAGTGAAATAAAATTGGGAGCGTCAATTAATGTTTTTCAACAAATATTATATATCAAAAATTGTTTTGACTTCCGGTTCATAACTATTTTTCTGTAAACTTCACTGATCTCAAAATATAACTGGATAGCTGGTTTTATTGTTTTTTCCGAAAAAAGTTGAAGCTAAAATTGGCCTCCCTAGATGGCGGCGATTTTAGTTCCTAGCGGTGAAACCGATATACAATTTAAATGGCTATATCAAATTACTAAAAAAATAAATAAATAAGCTTATAAATTTGTTCAAAATAAATGAAAATAAATGAATTTTATAAATATTAGAGAAAAAAAGAAATTATTTATTTGTATAATTGAATTTATTATTAAATGGCATTTACAAATTTAGTTAAGTCTTATGTATAAGTATTGGGAACTAAAAACTATAAGTCTTATAGTTTTTAGTTCCCAATGCTGTATGCTAAAAGGTTAATAACATAACTGTATGATAAACGGCAATCATTTCTACCCTCTATATTCTCTACTACTATATTCTCTATTTTTTGTAGTAAGATGCCATTTTGTACAAATTCTACATGAATTTTTTTTTTTTTTTTTTAGATTGTTCACCTCCCCAAGGCCCAATGGGGGCCACTACAGTCGAGGAGGCTACTCTTTTTTTTTTTTTTTTTTACTTGTTATTCGTGGTGCAACCCTCTCTCAACTCTTTAACTCCGAAACACGAACCTTGCCGAACAAGGCCGCTGCGCGGAGAAACTAAGTTGAGCGCGGTACTTCCAGGGACGTGGTGGGAGTCGAACTCCGAACCTCTCGCTTACAAAGCGAGCGCTCTTACCACTACACCACTACCGCATAATTGAATTACCACTACACCACTACCGCATAATTGAATTGTTAATTGAGTGCTGTGAGTATACAAAAACTTAAGGGTTCCTTCTAGAATTATATTATACTTGAATTCTATTATTGCATAAATTATTTGAATAAAATATTATTAGGTGTCACTTATACTGGTAAAAAAAAACCAGGTCTGAATTATAGTTATTTATAACAACTTTTAAAACAAATAAAAAGTAAATAATAGTTTCTTATAGTTTGAAGGATAATCACTCAATACAATTGAAGAAACAAATGTACTTAAAAATACATTTGTTTGAAAAAAATTTATTTATATCTTTATATAATGAAATGTTCAAAACATTTCCTCCTCTTTGAAATATCTCCTTAACTTTAATCAAATATCCTGCTTACCTGCTGTTAAGTATTATGGTTATATATTACAGCTTGCTGACTTTTTTTTTATATTAATGAACTGTAGCTGTTAAATAATTTTATAAATAGCTGTTAAATAATTTTATAAATATGTTGTTGAGTTTATTTGCATAATAGATTGATTATATGACATTAAATTCAAGAAAATGATTTGCTGAAAAATATCATTAGTCTTAAAGAGATTACTGCTACACAAATGATCTTGTATAATCGAAAAACTGATTTCATTGGATATTTGGCAGCAATTAAATCTGCTAAAGGTATTTCTTGACTGGGTTGAAAAAGAAGGTTCACCATTAAATTATTTATTATCATATAAGCTCAGTCAAAACCATCTAGAGCTCTTTTGGTGCTGTGAGATCTGCAGAAATGTTTAACAGCAATATCAATTGCCAACAATTCACATATAAATAACTTTTTATGCAAATTACCGTTCAATTTTCAAATGAAAACTGCAGCATCAGAGATAAAACTCATATATATGTTTTAGACGATTCTTTTGGTGATTTTAGTACTAAAATATCTTTTACTGGAATTGAATTAATAAGAAAATATGATTTGTTGGAGAGAGAACCAACAGTTAGTGGTCACCATAATGCAGATATTCCAAATTCAAACAATCTATTTGAATACAAAAAAACTTTGATCCCATATATTGCTGGATACGTAGATAAAATGACTTCAAAAAAAAATATCCTCATTAAATGTCAGAATGCACTAGTACTCCCTTTTCATTTAAAACAAAATAGCTTTTTAAAATTCAAAGATAGGAGGTTTGATTAAACCAACCATAAGTGATATATGCAAAGAAACAGAAAGGTGTTTCCTAATTAATTGGTTGTTTTAATAGATTGCCTCTTTCCAAATGAAATTGGAATTCAAAATGCATTAGCAAGTGCTGCTTTGAGATCAGTCGATTTCTTGAAAATAATAATTGATCTAGCTCCTCATGTTTGACTCAAATATAAGTGATAACAATATATTTTCCTTGTTTTAGCTCATTTGGCAGTTTGGCTGCCAAATTAACTAGAAAAATAAATATGTATATATATATATATATATATATATATATATATATATATATATATATATATATATATATAACTATATAAAAAAATTCTAGAAGGAACCCCTGAGTTGTGTGTACTCACAGAGCTCAGCTAATAGTTCATGCAGCATTTGTAAATTTGTGATATCTATTTGAAAAACTAATTTCATAATAGTTTATTTTAAAAAGATATTTAGCTGCCTACCATGCAGTTATGTTATTAACCTTCTAGCACACAGCATTGTGTAGTTAAGAACTAAAAGGTGCATAAATTGTATTATAAACAATATTAAACAAAAATTTATAGTAAAACTAAAATTAAAAGAAAGTAGTTAAATAAAAATAAACAAAATATGAATAAAATTATTTCAGTTTTTCAAACTTAAAATAATTATTCGAAAGTTGTTTGGAAATTGTTAACTTGTATAACTACTAATTCCTTATTTGTTCTTTACTAATGTTAAATAAACTAATTCTTAATTAAAAAAAACTTAAATTTTTTATCTTATTTAATAACATTTATTTATCTTTAAAAAAGCAAGATATTATACAAACTTATTGTTTAGAATATATTTTGTTAAACAATAGAGAAATTTACGTAAATATGTAATATTGCCTTTTTTTTTAATTATTGCTATGTAAAACCAAAAATTATATTTGAGGCATGTACATTTCATAATATTTATATATGTAAATGACATATAAGTTCGTAACAAAAATTTCTTCATTTGTAATCAACCGAAACTGTCGCCATCTTGGGAGGCCAAAACTGGCTTCAAAAAATTTGCCGCATACGCTATCCAGTTATATTTTGAGATCAGTGGTAAACTTTGAATC
Organism: Hydra vulgaris; assembly: GCF_038396675.1. NCBI lineage: Eukaryota > Metazoa > Cnidaria > Hydrozoa > Anthoathecata > Hydridae > Hydra > Hydra vulgaris. The sequence continues at coordinate 50,412,704 of NC_088921.1, forward strand.
TCGCTTAAACAACTCGCTTTAAACAAGAACCCGTTACGCTATAAATATAACTGACTAATTTTAACCCGATTTAGGCCGGTGGCCAACATTAATTATCGCTTCATCCCGTTGGACACATCTAATAACTGAAATTTCTATATTGAATCAAGCGTTTCTTAGTATTAACATTTTAAAAATGTAAACTTGCCCCTTTATTACTCTGCAGTTTTTTCACAATCTATCATTCTACTTTCCTTTATCGTGCTTTATCGTTTTCTAACGATTTGTCTATCGTTGATAATTAGTAATTTACGGAACAACTAAAGCGACCGAATGTTATTTAAAACTTTATAATAAATCTTTCCGTAAAATATCTCTGTCACGTTTGGTTAAAAGTATAAACAAACAAAATGGCAGCTACATCGTTAAGCGTCAATATTTGTTTAATTCATTTTGATGTTATACCGAATAAATGCATTAAAAAATGCAGTACTAAAGCTATAAAAAAAATATTTAGCACACAAAAAAGGTGGTGCAAGCTTCGAAATAAAAATGGAGATGCGGCAAGATTTTCTTGTAGAACCATTAACGCTAAAACAGAAGAGGAATTCAACTCAATTGCAGATATTATTGAAATAGAAAGCTTTGCCATGGGTTATTTTTACCATTCAAAATGTTACGAACGTATTTGTAATGTTTTCAAACTTGAAAGAGCAGAAAATAATAAGCAGACAGAAAAAATTGACTGGGATGAACACCAACAAACTGAGCTAAAAGAATGTAGGAAAACTAATATAGATGATGAAATGCAACAATCGACATCTATAAATGCAAGCACTGACAAAGCACTGACTCAGCCAAAAAGAAAAAAATTTTGGTGTAGACAATTGGGTGAGAGTAATTATTTGTGGCCAGATATATGCATAATATGTCAAAAGAAACAAAAATGGAATAATAACAAGGTAAAATTGTACATTATTAACTAATTTTATTTAATAATCTATAGCTAATGCATACTTTTTACCATAGTTTTTCTCAAAAATCTGTCTTTATTTTATTTTTTAATTTGTTTGATTTGGTTGACTTCAATGGTGCGAAAATAAGTATTATTAAAATTAAAAAAATAATTTTTTGTTTGTATTGCAAACAGTTTAACAGGAAAATTATATTTTTACAATGTAACTAATTTTTTTTTTTTTAATTGCATTAGAGTAACTTTTTGATGATAACTGTTGAGAGGGTAATAACTGTTTAGAAATAATAATTTTCAATGCTGGTTTCAGGTATCTCTACAACAAACGCTTGAATCGCTCTCAAGATCAGAAATATTCTATTGTGGGAGGTGAAGAGAAGCAGCCAACTATAAATTCGATGAAAATATTCTTATACATATTAACGGAAAGAACTGTGTTGCTCTTGAAGTTAGATATCATCAAACGTGTTACATAAGTTATACAAAGTGTTTAGCAAATCAACACAAAGGTCAGCCTAAAGTTCAATATTACAATAAATCTTTTCATATATTTTCAAATGAAATAATAATAGAAAAATTAATTAAAAAGAAGAAAATCATGTTTATGTAAAAGTTGTTTAGTCTGTTTGTTTCAATCGTTTATCGTGAAGAAAATATTGATACCAGTAATTATAAAGTGTCCCGTATAGAACAGCATTGCATTTTCGAAATATAATAGATACAACTCCTGATTTCTTTTCAACATGGCCTCCATTATCTTCTGAATTCTCATTTAAAAATATAGAGAACATTGTACCACCTGGTTATTTAATTTTTTTGTTTGGCTGTTAGGTATTGATGATGAACCAAAAATTGAATCCTACATGTGTATAGAGGAAACCATTAAAAAAAAAGTTTTATCTTTAATTCAAGATTGCATTTATATATGTTCAAATGGGCACAAACAAACACCTAAATCTGTGGCATTGTCACAATGGCAACAAGGCAGATAACTGGATCAAAAGAGTTGATAAAAATATTGAGTGGTTTTGGTCATTGTATATCATATTCGGCAACAATGAGGTATGAAACAACATTAGCATTAACAACATTAACAACTATCAATCTAAAGGAAAATGTAGTTTTACCACAAGGTAAGATTAAACAATATCTATGATGAAAAATAATTTTAATTATAAAGTGATCAAAACAAGGCGTTATCGGTTTATACAATAAATTTCTGGTCTTCTAAATCAAATTTTTAATCAGAAACTAAAGACATATCACTGTCAATTTTGGTTTGGGACAACATCGATTTCGGTGAGGAAACAAGATCTGGGAAAGGAACTACTCATATGGCTAATGGAATCATTGTTCAACCTTTAAATATTGGACCAACCCAAGAAAAAAGAGAGGTATAAAGTGCGCACTGTAAGGAGAAAAACTAAAGGGACAGTTTTCACTAATTTATAAATACAATTTTTCTTGTCTAATCTTTGCTATGTTAGGAAAGATATATTAGTTCAATTGCAAAAAATTTGACCATAATTTTTTTTTCCATTGCCCTTTTGGGGTAAAAGACCCAAGCCCTAATTTCTCAAAAACTGCAGGGCAAAAATGGGGCAAGTTCCTGTTTTTCGTATCTTGGTACCATGCTCTAACAATATCGAAACAAAAAACTTAGTTATTACAAGTGTCCAACGAAAACTCATTTTTAGTCACATTTTTGCTATATGGCCACCGGCCTAATTCAACAAAACTGCAATATTATTTATAATATAAAAAAATATATAATTCGAAATGCAGTATATTTTATTAGTAACTTATTATTTGAGCATTACCCTTTTTTTTTCTCAGACCAAAATTATATTTCTGATATTTTTGGGTACGTCCACAAACGTACCAGACGTCCCCTAGATCCGCCCCTGCAAAAAACTTGGAACATAATGAAAGAGGTAAAAAAAATATGAGTATTAGTCGTTTACCAAAAAAACTAATTATAAATGACTGTGAAATTATTAACGACACAATAATTGCTAATTCGTTTAACCATGAATTTGCTAGCACAGGTCCAAGTTTAGCATCAAAAAAAATAAAAGTAAAACTTGCTTCAAGTCATACCTAAACTCTAATAATAATATAATGGGCAATAATATGCTAACAGAAACAGAATTGCTAGATGCCATGTACTTACTTGAACCAAATAAAGGTAATGGAGTTGATGATGTAAGCAGTAATGTAGTAATTAATTCAATGCCTTATTTAAAAATTCCGCTTTTGCATATATTTACGCTCTCTTTAAACCAAGGAATCTTTCCCAATAAACTTAAAATTGCAAGGGTAATACCTATACTAAAATCAAGAGATGAGACTAGTGTCTCCAATTACAGGCCTATCTCCATACTATCATGTTTTTCAAAGTTATTAGAACACATTATGTATAAAAGATTGTATTACTTTTTAGATGTAAACAATATTCTTTACAGTAAGCAATTTGGGTTTAAAAAGAGCTACTCTACTGATCAGGCTATTGTTCATCTTGTTCATGATATTTTTAAATCATTTGATAAAAATAAATATACATTACGTGTCTTTATTGATCTCAGTATGGCTTTTGACACTGTCGATCATAACATTTTATTAACAAAATTAGAAAACTATGGTATTAAACATATAAATATTGCGTGGTTTAAAAGCTATTTGTCAAATAGAAAACAATACATTTCTTATAATGAAGGTAAAACAACCAATATGAACATAACATGTGGTGTTCCTCAGGGTTCTATATTAGGACCACTCCTATTTCTCATTTTTATTAATGATTTAAGCAAAGCTTGTACTGAACTAGATACAATTTTATTTGCAGATGACACAAATCTATTTTATGCACATAATGATATAAATATTCTGTTTAAGTTAGTAAACAAAGAGCTATTAAATCTTACTGAATGGTTTAATGCAAACAAATTATCTCTAAATGTAACCAAAACAAAATATACTTTTTTCCATCGTTTTCATGACCGAGATAAAATTCCCTTGAAACTTCCAAAACTTTGTATTGCCAATCAAGACATAAAAAGAGAAACCACTTTAAAATTTATCGGCGTGTTTCTTGATGAAAATGTGAAATGGAGAGATCACATACAATATCTTGAAAATACAATCTCAAGGAACATAGGCCTGCTATGCAGAGCTAAGCCTTTTTTAAATCCAACTTGCTTAAAGCTTTTATATTTCTCGTTCATTCATTGCCATCTTAATTATGCAAATATTGCTTGGTGCAGTACAAATAAAAATAAAATAAAAAAACTATTTAATAAACAAAAGCATGCAATCAGAATCATTTCCAATGTGGGCCGTTATACACACTCCCAAGCATTATTTGTTAATTTAAATATAATGAATGTTTATCAATTAAATGTCTATCAAGTTCTTATATTTATGTTCAAAATTAATAAAAATATATCTCCTAAAATATTTTACCCATTATTCAAAATAAATCAGAATAGATATCTCACCAGATTTTCAAATAACAGCTTTATTCAACCCAAAAGTTATTTTGCGGCGACCGAATTTTCAATTTCTACTAGAGGGCCGAAATTATGGAATAAAGTATTAACTAATGAACTTAAAACAATTTCTATGCTAAATGAGTTTAAGAATAAATTAAAGCAAAAACTACAGATGATCGACGTAGCGCTCAGCTTTTTCTGAAGTTTTAATGAGGTTTGAAATATATATATATATATATATATATATATATATATATATATATATATATATATATATATATATATATATAAAATTATGGTTTATAAGAATTATTCACATATTTAAAGGTATATGCTGGTGTAAAAGGAAAGCTTCAGGATTATGCGTATATGCTTGCTTGCTTTTTAGTAATATAGTTTCTTTCTACAAATTCCTTTTTTTTTTTTTTTTTTTTTTTTTTTATTTTTTGTTAACCAACACAAAAACAAAAAGTTAAAGTAGGACTTTAGGACCGATGTTTTTTATTTCATTAAATCTTTAGAAAAACGTTTTATATTATATAGTGTTACGTTTTTTAATTTTTGTTATCTTACATTTACGGTATAGACTAAGGGGCTTGGTGATAAGACCAATTATGTCTTCTTCTTGCCCCTGCTATTTGTATTTATATTATGCTTTACGACTTTAATAAATTTTTTTTTTTTTTTTCTTGCTGTTTATATAAAAATAAAATAATAAAATTACAATGAAACTTTTATGTTACACAAAGAATATATATAAAACAGACAGGGGCTCAAAGAAGATACGGATGACTGGTGTCACCACAATCTTTTCATAAAGCCCCTTTACAATAACATTTAAAGCCCACATGGCTTTAATAAATTTACAATAAAATATTTTTTCTGAAAAATACTACGTGAAGAATAAAACTCAATAACATTTAATAACATTTAAAGCCCACATGACTTTAGTAAATTTACAATAAAATATTTTTTCTGAAAAATACTAGGTGAAGAATAAAAACTCATATATACATCCTCATATGTACACATACACATACACAAACACATATACAAACATACTTGCACACACATATATAAACATACTCGCATATATATCAGAAGTTTAGGAGATGCAATTTCATTTGTCGTTTAAAAGAGGAAGTGCTTTTCAAATCTTTTATATTATTATTTTTTAATTGATTCCATAATGACGGACCTTGGTTAATAATTGAGAATTTTGACACTTGTGATTTTACTCTGCTCAATTGATAGTTATGGTTGCTATTTGACCGAAGATTGTATTTTTTGGAAAACGCCAATGTAAAAATATCAGAAAATACTTTTGGCAGCAAGTTATTCTTATATTTATACATAAATATTAATATTTGAAGCGAATTAAGTTTTGATATATATAACACATACGTGTATTACATTACAGAGGAAGGGTTTTCTAATCTTTTTAAATAGTTAACCGCTTTACATGCGTGGTTTTGTAGCCTCTGTAATCTTATTAATTTAGTTTTGTGTGTGTTAGCCCAAACAATATTAGCGTAAGAGAGATGACAATGAACAAGACTGAAGTAGAGCATTTTGCGTGATTTATAATCAAGAAAGGCCCTAGATTTATATAATGCACTTATAGCAGATGATATTTTTGCTTCAATAAGACTGATATGTTTTTTCCATGATAGGTTCTCATCAAATATTACTCCCAAAAACCTTGTATAATTTACTCGATTTATTTCATTTTTATTAATTGACAGTTTTGGCAACTTTAACGGAAGATTAGTTGATTGTCTTATTTTATGGAAGAGAGTAAAACTTCTTTTTTCACAATTTGATGATAACTTATTAGGTATAAACCATTGGTTAAAGCTTTCCAGTTCAGTGTTCATTGTTTCGAACAATATTTTTACATCAGAATTGTTGTAGAATAAATTTGTATCGTCTGCATACATAATTAACGATATTTTATGAGAAGCTTTATTCATATCATTAACATATATTAAAAATAATAAAGGTCCCAAGATCGATCCCTGTTGGACTCCGCAATTAATATCAAGAGCTCCTGACTCCTCCAGGACAACAAACTGTTTTCTATTAAAAAGATAACTTTTAACCCACTTATATGTTAGGCCTTTAATGCCGTAATGCTTTAACTTTGAAAGCAAAATTCCGTGATCAACGGTATCGAATGCCTTAGAGAGATCGATAAATACTCCAAGTACTTGTTCCCCTTTATCAAAGCACATATATATTTTATTAGAAAGTTCAATAATAAATTTCATTGGAGAGTTCAATAAATTTATATGGCAAATAAAAAAATAAATAAAAAAAAGCTGTTTCTAAAGAGAGAACTCGTTTCTAAATAAACCATGGAAACGCACAATCACTTTTACTGGACAAAACTAATAACTCGTCATATAAAAATAATTTAAGGACCACTAGTACTGAGGATTTTGGTTTAATAGTGACATTAACTTTAACTTTGAGTTGCCATGGATACGTAAATCGCTTAGCAACCACATATTTTATAAACCGTAACAAAATTTAACTGGACAAAATTAATAACTTTATCGAAATACTCAAATACACTGATTTTTTTTTATACTACAAGTGTTGTACAATGTGTTGTACAATTTTTCACACTGATTTTTTATATACTACAAGTGTACAATGTATTTTATGTTTGGTTGATAGTGACATCTGAAATGTTCTGCAACCGCTCATTTTGTATAGTTACTGGATTAAGTGACTTACTTAAAACATCAAAGTTATAAACTAGACTAATAATAATGTAGCAGTCTAATTGAAAATTTTTTAATCTTCAAAAGATTGAGTACATAGTAGGGTGGTGTGAATTTTAGTTTTTTTTACAATTCGTTTAGCCTGGGTGTGCAAAAGTTGTCTATTCATTTCATAAATACTCTGGAAAAATATCAATGCTCTAGGAAATTATCTTGAGGTGCCTCAAGACCTTTAAAATTTTAATGGGTCCCTAATATTATGTAAAAAATTTTTTTTCAAAAGTATGTCATGTTGGGTCTCAAAAGAAGCAAAATTTTATAAAAATTTCAAAAATAACAATTATTTTATAAAAAATTTATTATTTAAGATTTTTTTGAAATTATAATTAAAAAAAAAAACTTTTTTCATTTTTAGTTTAAAAGGTCTTTTTTTCTGCAATAAACTACAAAATAACATTTTTTTTTTTTTAAATAATTGTTATTTTTGAAATTTTTATAAAATTTTGCTTCTTTTGAGACCCAACATGAAATACTTTTGAAAAACTTTTTTTTACATAATATTAGGGACCCATTAAAATTTTAAAGGTCTTGAGGAACCTCAAGATAATTTCCTAGAGCATTGATATTTTTCCAGAGTATTTATGAAATGAATAGACAACTTTTGCACACCCAGGCTAAACGAATTGTAAAAAAAACTAAAGTTCACTCCACCCTAGTACATAGCCAATTACTAATTTTAGGTGTTTTCATGCAGTTCCGGGTCTTTATTTTACATTTCTTGAAATTACTACATAATATAAAAAAGAACCTAAGACTTAAACCTATTTGTGTATATATTAATATAAAATTTGGTTTAAAAATGTTTTTCAAACCAAAACTCATGCATTCTGATAATTATAAAACAACTATAGCTTCTTTTTCTTTACCATCTTGGCGCAAACTACAACCTGATGAAAACAATTTTTCTGAAGATGAAAAAGATGCGGCTATTGGCGACAATCTTCTTTTCTTTGTATTACTATTTAAATAATCAAAATTCACTTGGGGTCTGTCAGATACTACAGTTGGGATTAGAGCAGAGTTATCTTCATCAATAGAAGCAGTTAGAAGAATACTCTTATTATCAATTACAAATTACAAAAATCGATATCGGTTTACTTTATAGCCATTATTTGTTATTCTCTTCGAAACAAATTGTTCTGGGATTTTTAAATTTGTGAGGGAAATTTAAAAACCCTTGGACAAATGAATTTTGTACATATGTAAAACTACCATGCCAATTTTGAAGTGTTGACCTATTGTCACTTTGGAGAAATAGTGTTTTTAAGTTTTTTTTTAAGACAGGCGAGGCATTTTTTATTTTTATTTTATCCTTAATTTCATAATTATTTGTGACGTTAGAATTATTTTGTTCTATATCTAGTTTTTGAAAAAATTGAGATTTTAAAATTTTTGAATAATTTAGCATTATGTTATTCTATTTTAATTATATTGAAAACACATAAAACTTTTAACGCGTTGTTGCATGCCGTATTGCATTGTTCTTTCGCCTAAAAGAGCAAATTTGAAAATATTATTTTGTTCTATCTCCGATTAACCTACAATTGTATAAAGGGTGTCCCAAAATTAACGCAAGATTTGAATTAAATAGAAAACACAGTTTTTGATCTTTTGATTGTTATTTTTTTATTGAATCATAAAGTACATAGGATAGGGTTATTTATATGGCCCCCACGGCTTTGCATGCACATACGCACTTTTTTGACGAAATTTTCCATGACCATTTTGCATAAATGTGGCTGAAATTTGTTGATGCAGCGTTGAATCTCCTTCTTTAATACAATGGTGATTGTGGGCTTGTTAACATAGACCTGTGATCTTAAATAACCCCATAAAAAGAAATCTAATGGTGTTAAATCACACGATCTAGGGGGCCAATTCTGATCACCAAAACGAGAAAGTACACAACCTGAAAATGTCTCATGCAGTAATTGAATTGTTTCACGGGCTGTATGGCATGTGGCACCGCCTTGTTGAAACCACATATTGGCCACATCAATATTATCCAATTTCGGCAGAAAGAACTGTGTTATCATGTCGCGATATCGAGCACCAGTAACAGTCACTGCTTGACCAGTCTCCTCATTTTCAAAAAAGTATGGTCCGATTATGCCTCCAGCCCAAAATCACTACCAAACAGTAACACGTTGTGGATGCATTTATTTTTCGACAATCACATGTGGGTTCTCGGAACCCCAAAAGCGGCAATTTTGGCGATTAACAAACCCATCAAGGTGAAAATGTGCTTCATCGCTTATGATGATTTTGCTCGAAAAATCAGTATCCATTTGTTGATGTTTAATAATCCACTCAACGAACTCTTTTCGCTGTGCATGGTTATTAAGCTTCAGTTGTTGTATTAATTGAATTTTATAAGCATTGAGACATAGATCTTGAGTAAGTATACACTGTAGAGAACTTCTTGAAATTTGCAATTCTTGTCTTAGACGCCGAATTGAGGTTACTGGATTGTCACCGACACTCTAACGCACTGCTTCGATATTGACATTTGACCGGCTTGTTTTTGGACGACCAGTGTGTTTGGCGTCTCCAACGGATCCAGTCTCCCTGAATTTTTCTATTAATCTCTTCACAGTTGACAAAATTAAAACACTATTTCGACCATATTTTGTATGAAATTTTTGAACTGCGGCGTCAAGCTTTCATTTTTTTTGAAATATTGTTCATTTTTCAACGCTCCATTTTTACTAACCCTAAACTTTCAGCTGTTGAAGTGTTTTTTTTTAGGGTTGCCAACACTTTACTGCACAAATGTCAACAAATTTAAATCTAGCGTTAATTTTGGAACACCCTTTATAATACATAATTATTGTTATTTAGAAATCTCGATTAAATTCTTTGTTTAGCTTCTTTTTATAATAGTTTTTATTTAATAGTTAAACTCTGTTAATTAACAGTTTAACTTTATCAATTAATAAATTAACTCTATTAGTGAATAAGTAAAAATAAAATTAAGTTCATCTTGCATGGTTTGTGCTTAATTTAATTGATGTGTTAATATCTGAAATACATAAATGATTTATCCAGAACTTAAAAAAAGTTATTTCTTTAACTTCATATTTTTTTTCACATAACTTTTAATGATTAAATAATTTAAATCAGGCGAGTTAGTCTTGTTCAGGGCCGGCGCGAGCAGGTGTTAAATTAAGGTAACTCGCAAAAACAGTGCCTCACCTAAAGGACCGGAGGCCTTTCTCCCAAAAATTAAGCCTCATTAGGGCCCCAAAATAATAAAAAAGATTACCGTCTTTAAGTATTACAAAAAAAACAAAAAAAAAACTCCTTATATTTTGAAAAGGGTCCCCTTCAGCCATAAATTGCGGGGGTGCCTAATTACTGCATTGCGTAAGAATGACTACCTAAAACATTTATCGATTTATAACATGTCGTTGTTGAAAAACGTATTTAATAAATAAGATGTAAAAAAATAACCTTTTTGTTGTAAAGATATTTTATTTTATTTCCAAAAGAGGGTGAAAAAATAGAGGCAATAGCGTAATTCTTATAAATTTCGTTTCTTCAATAATGATGATAAAAATGGTATAATTTTAACAAGAAAAACTTTAATTCTCAAATGATTTTTTGAATTTAGTATCAAACAAACTCAAACTATGACGTTGATTTTTTTAGTTTGCAAAAAAATTTTTTTTCTTTTTTTTAGGTGCCCCAAGAAGTCCTAACGGTCTTGTCACAGAGCACCGCGGCAGTGCATTTAACCAGAAAGTTCACGCCTCCTATCTTACCGTGACACGAAAATTTGTCCAGAGCCCGTTTCGAACCTGGATCTCCTTGCTTATGAAGCAAGCGCTCTAACCACTGCGCCACGGCCGCACAATAAAATAGAACAAGATAAATATAACCTCGCGTATTGTTAATAATTGCTTAATTTTATTGTAAATATAACTTTAATGCTTGAAAATTTTTTCATTGGCCTACCATCTTAATTAACAGTCTTATTTCTAAAAAAAAAATTAATTTTCTTTTTAATTTGGTTTTGACTTCCTCCAATGTAGATAAAAAGTGCTGAACATGGATGCCTCTTGGAATGCCTTTGAAACCTACCTGAAGGGGGTTTCAAAGACATTCCAAAACTAACGACTAGTCATATTTTCTGACAAAATGAAAAATGGTTGATAGCGGGTTGTCGGTGTCCGTGATCTATTTTGACCCCTGTATAAATATAAATATTTTTAAAGAACACTTTTATGACTTTTTACACTAACTTTCACCGAGTGGTATGGTTTTAACAACTTTAAATGAGTTAAATATAGAGTAAAACTCAGTAATATCATAAAACTCTTTTAAAAAAGCAAAGATAAAATTCCAACATAATGCAACTAAATTAGAAATATCGTTTCATCTCATATCAATAATTTAATTATTAAATATATTATAAATACTAATTGAAAAAGTAATAAATACTATTATAAAAAAACTTACACATTAAACTAAAAAAAAAAAAAAATACCACTAGCAATACCACTAAATTAAAATGTTATAAATAATTGGATCAAAAAAAAAAAAAAAAAAAAAGCAAGGACAGTAGAAATTTTCCGCCTACTAAAATCATGCCTATGGCATAGACACTAGCTGCTTTATACGTATTCAGAAAAAAATATAAAAGTCCCTAATTTTGAAAGGACGTCCTTTTTCGTACTTTTGTAATAGCTAGTCTTTTTGTCACATTCACCAATTCATAGCTATTAATGCATTAACAAACAAGCTTGAAGTAAACCTTATTTCAATTCTTACAATTAATTTTTTTTCATTCTGATTGTCAAAAACATTATAAAACGAAATTATTAGATACATATTTTTACAAAGTATATTATAACTTTATTTTAGTTAAATAAAATTTTTTTTATATTTATTAATTTATTTTAAATAAAAACAGTTAAAATGATAGCATTCCTAAAGTTCGTGTTTAGTGTTCATAGAATTAAGCCCAAAAAAAGTGGTATTACTAATGCCCCGTGTTTCTCTTTGTCGCCTGACAAAAGCTGAGAAAGTCGATAAACAGCTGCCAATAAAATGGTTTGACTTTGAAAGTATGGCAATATCAATAAGAGGCTCGTCTACTTCTTCTTCGAAAAATCCTTTTCTTGAGTATACGGATACCTTTTTAAAGTTTAAAATCAGGATAAAGTAAATAATAACAATAAAAATAAACACAAATATATCATAAATAGGCATAAACTATGATACAATTATTTAAGTAAAAATTATAAGAAAATTGTCGTATATTGCAAGTATAATCCGTAACAAAATATATAATCGATTATATATGAATAAATCATAATTAAAATATTTTTACAAGCTGTTATAAAAATTACTTCTGACAATAAAAATAATAAAGTTCATCACGCAAAAATATAAAACTTCAATTGATCTAAATTTTTAATTCTATTATTCTTCGAAGTAATACGACTTGTATTTAGCCCTCAAATAAACTTAAATCATTCCAAAGTAAAAAAGCAAATAGCTTGCAAAATGACGCTACCATCATTATAGTTGTTACATTTTCTACATGTAGTCAAAGCTAATAAACCAATGGAGGATAGAAATAGAACAAAAAATGCTAATGTAAACAACAAAATCCAACTACAAAATTCAATACTTAAAAACAATTCAATATTAGTATATAGTATTGTGAATTACAATATGGAATGATATGCTAGCAATTTTTAGAAAAAAATCTAAGTTTCTAGAAAAACTGATAAAATGAATTATGTTTAAAAAAACAGGGGCATATGGGAAAGAAACATACTAAACTCTTCCTATATATCCTATATAATCCACGTATCCTTGTAACCATACAAAAAACATAACCATTCAAAATAAATTTAAGTGTCGTAATAAAACATCAATTTTTTATAACTGTTATTTAGGGCAACATCAAGTTGTTGATTCCAATTTCTTACTATCATTAATTTTTACTTATTTACTAAACATTTGCGTTATGTTATTTGAGAAAACAAACAATTACGTGATATTATTTGTAAATGTTTTATCTATATAACTAACCAATCACAGACATTATTATTTAACTAACCACCTTGTTCTATAAGAATGTATTTTGTCTGTCGTTAACCGAATTTAAAACATAAATATATTATATAAAATCATCGTTTTGTATAATTTGTATAATTATTAAATATGTTTTATAATCTTCTTTGTGTTTTATTTACAAATTAAATCCAACAGTAACTTTTTAACTCAGAAAGGTGCTGGTGCTTTATACAAGGTCAAAACTCCTCAAAAAATGGCGCTGTTTGTTGTGACATAACAGTAAAGTTTTAGCCCATTCTTTTGAAGATCTAGTGGTGCACCTGAGTACAACCAGGTCAATCTCTTTTCAGTGGATTTTTCTTTTCTATAACACTTAAACTAAATTTGCTTTCCAATATTGCTGGTCTTTATATTATGTTCTTGACAAACAATAGAATTGAGAAGCTACTAGTAATTGTTTAAATTGAAATAATGAAATAAACTAAGTTCTAAGTTGCCTAATATTTTTCAAAGAATCAAAATTACATAATGCAGTTTGAAGCAAATGAGGCTTTTAAGATATAGTAAAGGCAGCTTACTACCCCCACCCCCCAAACTCCAGAAAAAAAATTAAAATGTGGGTAAGGTCAGAAAAAGCTCTTAACCCTTGGATGGTAATCTTTTTGTTGGAAGTACCACAAATTTTTTTTCAAAACACTTTTAGCTTGAGGATGCAGAACCATGGTAGATTATTGCATAGCATTAGAGTTTCATAGAATGCAGAAACTTTGTTGAAAAACAAGAGCAACATCTTGATATACCTTTAATATTTAGATGTTGCTATTAACTAATATTATGTAAGTTACAGTTAAGTTTAAAAAAAAATTGAATATCAGTTAAAATTATAATTAAAATTTAAAAACATAAATTTATATATAAAATGGATTGAATAATGACTAAACCTATAAATAAAAAATTACCTTAAACTGTATCAATTCTTTTTTAAAATCATTCAACATGTTATCATTATCTGTAGCAACATACAAAACATTTAGCTTGGTTGCTTTAATGCATTTTTTTACAAGGCTAATAATCTCAGCTTTTGACGGATTGCACATCTCATGAGTCAGTTTTTTCTCATTATTGTAGCCAGTACACTGTGCTGATGAAAATATACTACCTTGATATTTATCAAGATCGTCACATATACCAAGCTATTAAAGAAAAAACACAAAAAAATTGTTTTATCCATTTTTTTCCCCATTTACTTACTACTGTGATCAAAAAGTAAGGTGAATTTTTTTATAAAATGAAAAATCTTTTTTTATTCTTCCAAATCTGTATCGTCCCCCTCAAAATAATCCCCCCGGCCCCAATGCACTTTTGCCAACATTTTTTCCAGTCTTCGAAGCATGCCGAAAAGTCCTCGGTAGGGATAGCCTTCAATGCGCGTGCCGATTCACGTTGGATCTCTTCAATGGACTCAAAACGATTTCCCCGGAGTGGTCTCTTGAGCTTTGGGAACAGCCAGAAGTCACACGGTGCTAAGTCAGGCGAATACGGTGGTTGTGGAGCAACATGGGTAGAGTTTTTGGCGAAAAACTCACGAAGAACCAGTGCTGTGTGCGAAGGCGCATTATCGTGGTGCAAAATCCAAGAGTTATTGGCCCATAATTCCGGTCTCTTTTTGCAAATAGCTTCACGCAAACGTCGCATAACGCTTAAATAATATTCCTTGTTGACAGTTTGGCCAGTTGGAAGGAATTCGTAGTGCACGACACCACAATAATCAAAGAAAACAGTCAACATGACCTTGATTTTTGAGCGACTCTGACGTGGTTGCTTCGGTCTCGGCTCGCCTTTTTCACGGTATTCACTCGATTGGTCGGTTGTTTCAGGGTTGTATGCGTAGACCCAAGTCTCATCGCCAGTAATAATTTGTTTGTAGACGTCTTGATAGTCAGAAAGCATTGCTTCACACGTTTTAACGCGACGCTCTTTTTCAAAGAAATTGAGAAATTTCGGCACCAAACGTGATTTGAGTCTTCTGAGGCCCAAATGATCCTTCAAAATCGCTTGCACCGATCCAAATGATATTCCAACCATGTCAACAAGGTCTCGAATGGTTAACCGACGATTTGCAAGCACCAATTCTTTGATTTTGTTGATGTGGCAATCATCAATCGAAGTCGATGGTCGTCTGGAGCGTTCCAAGTCATCAACACGTTCTAGGCCTTCTTTGAAGTCTTTGTACCACTTGTAAACATTTTTTTGAGACATAGTCTCTTCACCGAAGGCCTTTTGCAACATTTGATACGTTTCAGCAGCAGAAATATCATTCCGCAAACAAAATTTAATAGCACTTCTTTGCTCAACAAAATTAGACATCGTGAAAATCGCCGAATGCACTTTTGGTACTTCAGAAACAAGCGTAAACAAAAAAAAAATAATTATGAGTTTGACATGTAATTTGGCGCAAATGTTAATGACATTCCTACCAACTTAAAAATAAAAAAGATTGGACGATTCAAATAAGGCGGGAAGTTTAAATTAAAAATTCACCTTACTTTTTGATCACAGTAGTATAATAAAAAGAAACCTTGATCACTTCATAAAATTAAGATTTACCATGTCTTGCCCATTACGTAAATGAATTGCAATGTATTGGTTCCCATTGAGCTCATTTTTAATGTAGTCATCAGCCTGATTATTTAACTGATCAGAAAACTCCAAATATTTTTGCAGATATTGATGTTCTCTTAATGAGGGAAAATTACCAGGTGCTCCTTGAAAAGCAAGAACAGGAAATTTATAAGAAGGAAACCTATAAAAACCAAAAAATACTCTAGTTTTTTTTAGGCAAAAATTATTAAATAAATGTATTGATTGTTTACAGGTTGAACAGAAAACCAAATCTATTTGTTATTTAAACATATTTAATAAATGAATATATTATCTAAATATAATGCCAATAATTCTTTATTTTAAAAACAATTTTTTAATGTTTAGCATAAATAAGCATGATGTATATATGAACCATTATGTATAAATGTATATATGAAACATGTTTTTTAAAATGACGAATTTGCTCAAAACTTCTTGAGCAAATCCGCCCTTTTAAAAAACACAGATATCATATATACCTATTTGTCAGTCGAAGTGGCAGCACTTCTTGCATATTTTACATATTTGTCAGTCGATATGTAAACAATAAAAAAATTAAAATAGTAGTAAAAGCATTTAGAATGTTTGTTTTCTTAATTAAAAAAATATAAAACATTCCAGTTTATTAAGTTGTATTTTTGTGGATTTTTTTTAAAAAAAAAACTAATTAAAAAATTAAATCTAATAGTTTTACATAAAGTGTACTTGATTCTGTCACTTTTAAAGACAAAGAGTTGTTAAGAGCCAATTCACACTACAAACAGTGAATTTAGATGCCAAACTATAGGAATATATAATAGAGTGTTAGCCAGCCCAATGGCACTGCGCATAATGCAGAATTCCCAATGGGTTTAAAACTCCCAAAAAGTAATAATACTAAATAAAATTTCCAATATTTAGTATAACAACAATAAATATTCTCAATATTGCAAAAATGCAGTAAAAAATAAATTCTTGGCTAACACACCTTAAGTGTGTAAATATATATATATATATATATATATATATATATATATATATATATATATATATATATATATATATATATATATATATATATATATATGGCTATTTCCACTATGGAAGAGATAAATTTCGTGTTTAAAAGTTTCTTTTTTCAAAAGGTTTTATTTCTTTAATTATAGTTTAAACACCTTAAAATTATTGTTAAAATAAATTTTGAGTAGAAAATGTTTGAACCGAGTAGATAAATTTGATGAATGTTAGCAACTGTTTGTTCTTTTTATTATTCGAAAAAGTGAGTAAAACTTGAGGGCTAGTTATTGCAATATTTTAAACAAAACATATCCATATTTTTGTTTAGAAAGAATCTTTGAGACTACATATATGTCTTGAGTAAAAAAACTTTTACTCTTTAAAAATAATTCAAGTGTTTTTTTTTTAGAAATTATATATTTTAATGTAAACTTTTAATCATTACAAAAAAAAAAATTGGTCAAAAAGCATTGTATTAACATATAGTTATAGTTTAAAAGCTGTTGCGTCACTGAACCCATCGACGGGATAATTAGCGTTTTATAAAATAGCGCGGTAAAGAAGTCAAAATATTATCCAAAAGATCAGATTTCGTTATGAGTTTTCAAATTTTTCAAATTTGAATAAATTTTTGCATTTTTGTATTGTGAAGGGCTATTAGTAAATATTAGTAAACTTTTGGATTTATGTTAACATTTTCTTATAAATTTGTAAATTTTTAAGAAATGGAATCAAAATTTGAAGTAAAAAAAAAACGTTATGCAGAATACCAAGCTAATTATGTTTCTCAGAATGCTGACAAAAAGAAAGAAATGTCCAGAGTTAGATCTAAGAGATATCGAGAAAAATTGAAAGTCGATCCTAATAAAAAAGCAGCTTATGCTGCTAAAGCAAAATTAAGAGTTTGAAAAAGTCGCGCTTTAAAAAGAAAACTTTTAAATCAATATCAAAGACCAAGCTCATCTTTTAAAAACGTTCAACAAAGAGGAAAAGCATTGAAAAAAGTTTTAAAAGCACTACCAACTTCAAAGGAGAAACAATCTGAAATTCTTTCTATTTTTTCAAATAGCTCTGCTTGTAAAGATAATTCGGGTCTACCTCCAGCATGTTCAAAGCTGTATGGTCTTTCTGAAAGCAATGTTTTAGCAGTTGTAAACTTTTATAATGAAGATGAAGTTTCCCAAATATTACCAAACAAAAAAGATGTCACTTGAATTCAATTATCTGACGGAAAAGCAAACAATATTCAGATACGTCATTTATATTATACGCTAAAAGAAGCTTTTGAGTTATTTAAGTAAAAGCATCTGCACATAAAAAACTCAGCAAATTTTGCGACCTTCGACCACGCAATGTAAAATCAGTTACAAAATTTCCGCATAATGTTTGTGTTTGTAGTTTGCATGAAAATATGCGATTTGCCTTAAATGCATTAACAAAATAAATTCAAGCGCCTTCAATCAAAGTTGGATCTGAAATGATAAATAACTTTGTTTGTGAACCGTACACATACGATTGCGCCTACGACAAATGCGTTGCATGCAAAGGTATGAAACAGTTCGATAAACACTTGCAAACTGTTAATACATTTGGTTTCGAAGTATCCTGGGACGAGTGGAGAAAGCCTGAAACTAAAACATATGCAAACATTGAAAAAATTTCAAAAAAGTCTACTGTAACAGAACTCATCCAACACATATCAGCGATGCATGATAAGTTCGTTAAACACGCATTTGTAAAGAAAAACCAATCAACAATTTTTAATAAACTGAAGGAGGTTTCGATGAGTGTTAATTCTGAAATTGCGGTAATCCAAGTTGACTGGGCTGAAAACGCTAGGTGTTTCTATCAAAATGAGCCACAAGTGGCTCATTTTGGTCAAAATCAAGTTTCTATCATGACCCTAGCAGTCTGGAACATTGAGTTAAAAACATTTGCCATAGTTTCAGATTCAACTGATCATACTAAGCCTTCCGTTATACCGTACATTGACAAAATCCTTCACCTTATTCCTGATCAAGTCAAAGAAGTACACATGTTCAGCGATAATGCCACTTCTCAGTTCAAAAACAAAAGCATTATGGCTGTAATGGTTGTGTTTGAAAAACGTTTTAATAAAAAATTCTTCTGGCATTTCTTTGCACGAGAAAGGAGTGGTTGACGGAATAGGAGCTACTGTTAAGCGAATCGCAGCCCTGAGAGTTAAAACTAGTCAATACGAAATCAGGTCAGCAGCAGATTTTGCGTTAGCATTACAAGATTTGCAAATATCTGTAATTCACATGTCAGATAACGATACAAGACAACAAAAAAATGAACTTGGATTCAGTTCAATTTTAAGTTATTTAAGAAAAATCAAAGGTATATCAAAATCACATTATTTTTATGTTCAGAATGATAACGTTGTTCCGATGCTATTTTTACCTGAGTATAATTAAAATTTATTACAAAATAACAAAACTTTTTAAAATGATTTTAATTTCGTCTTTTTGTTTCGTCACTGAACGTTGCGTCACTGAACTGATAGTTTTTTTTCTATAAAATAAAACGATATGAAAACTTTATTGTTTGTGGCTTTTTTTATGACTACCTTATTGCCAAATGAATAAATTACAACAAAAAAATCTAATAAGTCAAGCAAGAATTAAAATTTCAGCGAAAACTCCATTTAAAAGTATGCTGATAAAAAAACACTTTTTTCCGCGTTGCGTCACTGAACTCATGTTTTAATTTTTGCTATGTAGCAGTGTTATGTTAATACAATTGTGTTTAATTTATATTATAAAATTTTAATTCAAGATTGATTTAGAGTAATAAAAAATTATTTTTGAGTTATAGAAAAATTTCTATTAAAAAAAATCTCTCCGCATGATGCGTCATTGAACTATGGAATTGGCCATATATATATATATATATATATATATATATATATATATATATATATATATATATATATATATATATATATATATGTATATATATATATATATATATATTTTTTTTTTTTTAAACATCATTCGCTTCCAACAAGGCTGCAAGCAGCCACTAATTAAAGTTGGAAGTTACTGTAAGAGAAAAGATGAAGATTGTAGAGCAAGATAACAATTGACGGACGATTTAAAAGATTGCAAATTATATGAATCAGGAAAGCAAGATATATATATATATATAAGCATATATATATATATATAATATATATATATATATATATATATATATGTATATGTATATGTATATGTATAAATATATATATATATATATATATATATATATATATATATATATATATATATATATATATATATACATATATATATATATAGATCTATAGTTTGTTGGCTTTGGGAAGAGCGGAAGAAAAAAAGTGATTCTTACGCCAACACATACATCACTTTTAATTACTTTTGACTTTCGTCCAACATTTTCGTGTTGGACGAAAGTCAAAACCATTAATTTAATTACAAATTAATTGTTATATAAAAAAACCACAAAAACGCAAACTTAATTGACCAGAATGTTTTTAAAAACATTCTGAATGTTTTTAACAATATAAACAATGTTTTTATTTTTATTTTTTTTAATAAAATGTTTTTATTTTTATTTTTTTTAATAAAATGTTTTTATTTTCATTTTTTTTACTGTAAATCATGTGCGGAGTGTTGCTACATCGACTATCTTATAGCCTGACTCGCAAGGGAGTGCTGCTACATCGACTGACAAATAGCCTGACTCGAAAGGGAGTGCTGCTACATCGACTGACAAATAGCCTGACCCGCAATGGAGTGCTGCTACATCGACTGAGGGTTTGGTTGGGGCAGGCAGTCTATCATTATTAAAAAAAAAAAATTCCGGTCTTGCATTTTAATTTTTACTTTTTGTCAACAAAATATGGAAAAAACTTAAAACTTTCGGACAACATCTAAGGGTTCTATATATATATATATATATATATATATATATATATATATATATATATATATATATATATATATATATATATATATATATATATATATATATATATATATATATATATATATATATATATATACATATATATATATATATATATATATATATATATATATATATATATATATATATATATATATATATATATGTATATATTAGAGATGGGAAATGAATCAAACCGAACTAGAACCTAACATATGACTGAACAGAACCGAACCCAAACTTTACTTGTTAACAAACCGAACCTGAACTTTAAATTGAATTGACTTGTTGTCAATTTCAAACCGAACCAAACAAACTGTTTTTACCCTAACCAAACCGAAAAGAGATTTATAGTGAAAATTTTGCAATTTGCACTAAAATACATAACATAATACATTATATAATACATAGCATAAGTCTACAATACATAACATAATTATGTGCATATGTGTAATTATGTAAAACTATATATATATATATATATATATATATATATATATATATATATATATATATATATATATATATATATATATATATATATATATATATATGTATATATATATAATTATATTATATGTATAATTATAATAAATAACATAACATAATAATCATAATCTAATACATAAAATAAGTCTACAATACATAATACGTAATATAAGCCTACAATATATAACATAATACTATTTTGTTTACGGCCAGTCTGTAAGATCAATGGTTTAGACAGCGACAGCATGCATATTTAAAAGCAGTTTTTCTGTCCAGCATGAATAAAAAATATATTATTCATTCTTCACACAAGCTTTCAGCACTTAATGTTCCTTCTTACAAATACTTGTTTTTTGTCAATGCAGAAGATCGCAATTTTGTTTATTCAGAGATGTGTAGTATGGTACGCAAAAAAATTTTTTCTTCAATACCTCAGGCACTACAGATATGGACACTTTAAGTAAATGCAGTCATTCAAATCAATTACCTTCAAAAAAGAGTAAATGTAACCCTAAATCGTATAACTTGCTGACAGGCTTTAAAACAACTGCCACTCCACTGTCTAAGGCTGGCAGTAATGACACAAGGCATGAATTTGACAATTACTTAGCACTGTCTGTGACTGTGTGATGCATTGCAGTTCTGAAAAACAATGACCTTTAACCTAATCTTTTGATAATGGCAATGACTGCTAGAGAATTTTTGGCTATTCTTAATACTAATACTGCAAGTGAAAGTGTGTTTTCAGTATGTGCGGTGACGATTAGTGATCACAGGCCTCGCCTAAACCCAGAAACATTAGAAATGCTGATATACATAACATACAGCGCTGATTAGTAGGCTACTTAAGCTACTGTTATCTGTGTTCAGAAAGTTACTGCTTTTATGTTTTGCGTACTCAAACTACAGTGTTTTTATTTTTGAACTTTTGTAGTTGCAGTAGCTAAATCATTGCTAATTATTGCAAATAATTTATAATGCTTTAACTACCTAATATTATTAACTACTATATTACTTTAATTTAATTTTATCTTTGTGAATGTAACTAATAAAACTAATTAAAAAACAATTTGGTTGAACCAAACCCAAACTTTAGTTGTGAACAAATGGAAGGAAACCCAAACTGCGCTTAAGACCGAACCAAACTCAAACATTAGATATAACCGAAACAAACCCAAACTTTAGTTGTTACCGAATGGAAGTATATATATATATATATATATATATATATATATATATATATATATATATATATATATATATATATATATTTATATATATATACATATATATACATACATACATACATACATACATATATATATATATATATATATACAGGGCTTGTGATGAAGAAAATCGTCAAGCGTGTTAAATCGCGCTCGTAAAATTAGAAAATGTTTTCATCGAGCGTGATTACGTGCGCTCGAAATAACGTCGGCGAGCGCGATCATGAAAATTGCTGAAGGCGATGCTCATAAAAAGCTTTTTATTTTTTTTTATCTTTTTTTATTTGTTACATAATTCTTTCGTCAAAAAATGTTTGAATTAGTATCACGCTCATGAAACTACTTCAACGAAGTAGATTTTTATACTTCTAAACTTCTTGTATATTGTCAGATCGCGATTTTATTTTTAACTATTTATATTAATAAAAAAATAATATCAAACAAAAACGCAACTTCTTATTGATTTAGTATTGAAGTATAATTTAGTGTTTTGATTCGTTGTTTTGATATTTGCATTTTAAAATGTTACGCGGTAAACTTAATTAACGGTTAATGGTTTTTATATTTTTTGATATTTTTTATTCAAATTAATTATTTAATTTTTTTCTAAAATTTCTTTTTTAAATTACGTTTTTTTAACCTTAAAAAAATAACACATAATTTGAAATAAGAATAAATTAGAATAATAACTTTCCATTTAATAAACGTTGACGTTATTACTTTGTTTACTTTTCGAATGCGATTGCGAACATTCTAAACAACAGAATCGTTTTAAATTTGATTTAAAATAAATAATAGTTAATAAAAAAACCTATACTATAAACAAAAACTAATTTTAAAAATTACACTATTATTAATATTTATTTTTATTATAAACGATGTGTGGAATATTACAAACAATAAATCAAATAAATCTTACTTGATATTTTCACAAGATTAAAAATACTCTAAAAAGATTAAAAATAAAGTTTTAATTTTCTTATAGTGGTTTTCTAATTTTCTATTCTTATTTTATTTGCGCATTTTTGTATTCACATTGTGTTTCCACGTGCACATTCCATAATAGAAATTAGTGACTATTAACGACTTCAAACTGCTCATTCATTACATTAGTGCAAAAGAGAACGACGTAGTGCTTTTTATATTTTATATTAGTGCTTTGATAATAGTATATCTTTAATAAAAAATCTTTTTTAAATATTTTATGAAAATAAAAAAATAATCCCGAACTATTGGACAAGCGTTATTTTATACGCTTGTTATAAGCTGAACGAGCGTTGTTTATCGCGCCTAGAACGTTTGAAAATACCGTTTACGAGCGCATTTTACGAGCGGAGCGCGATCGCGCTCGCTTCATCACAAGCCCTGTATATATATATATATATATATATAAATATGTATATATATATGTATATATATATAGATATATATATATATACACACACTGCCGCTCATGGAAGTTAGGACAAAAAATATTTTTTGTCTAAAAAAAGAACAATATTAAAATCTAATTGCATTATAAAATTAATTTATATTAATAAAATTTATGTTTATATAAAAATAAATCAAGTTAAATAAAATTTGTATAAAAAAATTCTAAATTAAGTTATTTTAATGTAAATAGTACATGCAAGTAAAAGCCTTATCATTTCAAGTTTTAATAAACTAAGAAACATTAAATTCATGTATGAACCAGTATTTTACATTATCGACTTAAATTTTTTAAGTTTTTTATTTAACAAGTATTTCTTTTGCTTACTGTGTTTTTATATGCAGATTTAATTATTATATTATGGATTTTATAAACTTTTATTGCATAAAACTGACTGATGATATATTTTATATTGAAAATGTATAAAAAATATAATTTTTATTAATTAAATTAACAATTCTATAACATAATTACATTTTTTTTTTTGAAAAAATCTCCATTGTGCTAACTTCCATGAGTGGCAGTGTATATATATAAATATAAAGTTTACCTACCTTTGAATCCAGCCCTCCCTTGTGTAAGCATCACCTAAAGTGTTCCATAGCAATCCTTTGTGTTCTATAGTAGATACAAAGCTTATATTGAAATGATCCCAAAATGGGCCAAACGGATTTCCTTCTTTCATAGCACATTCTTTATTGCTTCGAAACGAATAACAGAAACCTAAATTGTTATAACAAAGTTGTTAATTAACTAGAATTTTCAATAGTTGTAACTAGCAAGTTCTCCATGCAGAGGTCTTGTTTATCAAGGTATCTGTTTTAAAGTTAAAAGGTGGCAGGAGTATATACAACAATATAGTTTTTTTCTTCTTTTAGTGAAAACGGCAAATGCCTTTTTCATCACTTTTTATTTTATTGGTAGTATATTATTATTTATTGAAAACCAACCCATATGGCCACCTTGGCAAATTAGGAACTAACCTTTTATTACAAGGTAAATTAAGGGAACAAAATTAAAAATACAAAGAACTTTGTTCTTAGACTTAGAATACGATAAACTTTTCTTAATTACAACTATTATGTTCTCATATTTTAAATTACATCTTCTTTTTTCATTACGTTTCTTATTTATAACATTCATATTCTAAATTACATCTTATGTTTTTCAATTATTACTTTCATTTTCTCAATTACATTTTAGGTTTCTTAATTACAACTTTCAAGTTCTCAATTAGAATAAAAATTATTTGAAAATAAAATTCCTTTATTTGACACATCTCTTAAATTAGACATTCTTCAATAAGATACTCAAAAAGATACAAACATTAACATTCATTTAAAAAAAGAAAGATTTGTCGCGCCCTGGTGAGCAGTTGCTTTATTAAACCGTAATCATTTTTTAAATCTTTTTTACAAGATCATCTCTCTAGAAGAACTTTCTCTCTGGAATGTCCTTTTATTATTGCAAGAAGATTCAGGCGTTTACTGCTTGTGTGTAACCATTTGGCGAATTTTATATGCCAAAGTTTTTAAATAAATATTATTGCAAGGAGCCAATGTAAAAAGGTCCTGTTCGATGTTAAGCTCTGTTATACTCAGTTTTCTAAATCTTGTATTTATCTCAGATGTTAGGCTCTAGTGACTTTTAAAAAGTCTTTAACAGTGTCATTAACTAAACTAAATCTAACATTTAATCTCTAATTCATGGGTCTGATCTTTTTACTTCTCCATAGAATAGGTCAGAGTTATTTGGAAAGAACTTTTCCTCTAACTTGACTTTATAATCAAATGGCTATATTCTTACTACGATTCACATCCAAATCATTCTAGATAGCAATGTTAAAGTTAATTCTCAATCAAACACTTCTACAGTTTGTGCTTCAGACAAAACTTCCATCATAGTCTTAAAAAAGCGTTCTCAAGAACTCTCTTGAATTTTTGCTAAACTTTTAAATAGTGCTAAATAAGTGGTTCCAATTTTTCAAAACTCTAGAAAACACTTTGGCTAACTATCCTACGATTAGTCTTCACTCTGTGCTTCACTCATTAGCTTCTTTATATAAAGATTGTTAAATCTTTTTTTTTTAACTGCAGTATTTTTAACTTCATTTCGAGCAACTTTAAGGTTACCACAAAGTTCTATCTTTGCTTCTGTATTGTTTCTCCAATAAATGTCTTCATAAAAATATTTAATCTAAAGTGGCTCTATTTGCTGATGATTCAACTTTATACTTTTGTCTTGACAAAAATTTGTCATTTTTTGATTGCTTAGAACAAGCAGCCAATTTTAATCTGATCTCTCTTCTGTAACAAATTGGGGCTTGCAGTGGCTTGTGGATTTTAAGTCTGGACTTAAAATCCACAATTTTGTTGGACAACAAAACTCATTAATTTACTGCAAACAAATATTGCAATATTGTCAATATTCTTATATTGATGAATAATAACTCTTTCACTCTCCGACAATCTAAATCATGGTCAATGCTCAAACAAGCTATCATCTCTAGTTTGATCAACCAAAACTCATCCAAAACTCACTCGCTTAGCTTCTTATTAAAAGGATGCAACTTGCATCCTTTTACTTTATCTGTTCCTTCATGCTATAAAAACTTTTATTAATCCAATTTTTTCCTTGCACATCAACAAAACCTCATAACTCTTACCCATTTTCATGTTTTCCTGACTTATACAACCTACAACTTTTTAAGTCTTCAGTTAACTGTTTCCTAGCTCTTTAACCCTATCCTCTATTTTCTAGTAACTCATAACTTAATAGTAGTTGCTTGCAACCTTGTTGCTTGCAACCTTGTTGCAAGTAAATTAGTTTTTAAAAATATATAAATATATGATAGTATTTAATAAATAGTAAATGTAAGTTTAAATTTATAATATATAAAATATAATTAAATTTTTTCTACCCTTGACTATCAACCCCTGCTAAATCTTGCCAGAGCCAGGTTAGCAAAAAGTCTCATGTTTTGCCGGGGCCCTGGTCACCCACAACTAAAAAGTACATAATAACAATAACAACATTAACAATAAAACAATTCATAGTATTTTCTAACATGAAATTGCTATTTTCTTCGTAATTGGCATTTAGATTAGCAAACTAGATTTTACTATAATAGAATCTATCTTGTTATTTTTCCTAAAGATTAAGGTTGGCATTAAAATTAACTGCACAAACTTAAACCCTAAGTGGATGTATGTACACTCCTCTCATGTTTTCCTTATTTAAGTCAGTTGATGTATGTACACTTCCTGCATATTCTCCAAAAAAATACACAAAAAAACAAACAAATATATATAAATAAAATGGAATAAGCAACAAAAAAATGTAAATAAATACTTTCTGGTGTAAACAGACTTGCCATTCTTTAAAAAATGATTAAACTTAGTTACATTAAACACAATATTTATGGAGCCAAACACAGTAAAAAAGATGAATACTGTAAATTTAACCTTATTTGATTGTGCCATCAATTTCCTAACTCCTTTAACTACTCTTTAAGTTCATCGAAAGAGTTGCTCAAGTGAAACTCTTTCTGTAAGAACCATTCCATGAGAGCTATTCGTATTCCAGCTGAGAGAATGCTTTTAATGGATTATTGGGATTATATATTTATAATATATACTTTTAAGTGAATTACTGGGTAGATTTAAAGTAAGTTTTTGTATGAATTGTGATACTAGTTGAAAGGGTAATTAATACTTTTAAATCATAGTTATTGTTATTGTTATTATCATACAATTTAAGATACTAACATTTTCAGTTAACCATGTTTGATCTTTGAAGAACTGCACATCTTTCATAACCATTTTCCTGGTCCTACATGACTTGTTCTAAAATTCAGAAAATTTTTGCACTTAAGGATGTTCTGGTTTTGCATTTTGGCAGATTTTTGCAGCACACACTATGATGAAATAGTGATATCAATTAAAATCTCTAGTAGTAACAAAACTTAAAATGCTGCAACAGATCAATAATAATGACATTATCTAATAATGTGGCAGCAACCTCCCATTTATAAAGTTAAACTTAATGTTTTCATTAAAAGTTAGAGCATGGTTAGATCTAAACCTTTTTAGAAACAAACTTTATTTACTACCAAAACACAGTAACACACTAACTATTCAACAATAAGAATTAGTTATTGTGTAACAAGAACAATAATTTATAACAGTGTTGCTATGGCAATCTAATTTCAACACAAAGTTAATTTTGCAAAACACATTCAAATCAATAAAACAACAGCAGGTGCAAACAGATACAAATCATTATATTAAAACTGCACAATAGTATTATAAATTATATTAAAGTTATGTTACAGTATTATAAAAAAACACCAATTTTTTAAGTAACTAAAAAACCTTTTCTTTTATCAGGTGGCCAGATCTTAGGTGACAATTTTTCCATGAATTCCTCCATTAATATGACACGATGATATGACTGCAAAGGATTCACTTTAAACCATCTATCAAAGTTAATTTGAAGCTAAATGAACCAATTATTAGTTAATTGAATGAAAACTGATAAAAAGAAAAGAAAAAATAATAAATATGTAAAACAAACAAAAGCAAGAAACAATTTTTGATTTTATTAAACACTTCAAGTTTTACAATTTTATATTTTTTTGACTCTTGATTGGTTTTAAATAGAAATAGAGACAATATATTAAAATCAAACAATTAAAAAAGATTAGAAAATTAAAGACCTTACTTTATCTTAACTTTATCAATGTATGGGACATATACACTGATAAAGTTCACCTGAGATCTGGGTACAAGATCGATTCTTTGAAGTTTAGAACAAAAATACTTACTGATTTATAAATCATGCGAGATGAATATGTAACCCAAGGTGGCAAAATCAGAGTTCTATTAATTCCTTTTGCAAATGCCAGGGCACCAATAAACTGCTCTGCTTGATTTCCGAATCTACCTTTAAATTATTAAGATCGTTGTAATATATTCTTATACAAATCTAGTCTAAATAGTATAAACTCAAAATAAAGTGAGACATAACATGCACTATGAAATGATAACAGAGTAATGATAAAATTCTGAATGAACAAAAAACAATACATACCCATACAAGGGCAATATACAACATAACCATTTTCATCTATACTTTTACAAGCGATAATATCAAGCCAAAGTATAACAATAAATATTAACATACTATAAAGATAAACTAAAAATATAATCTTTATAAAAAAATTTACATTTATAGTGTAAACCAAAATCTAAATTTATACTAAATTAGTTTAGCTATTCAGCATTTATGTATTATATTTATTATTTATTTATATTTATTGTATTATATTTATTATTTATTTATATTTATGTATTATATTTATTAAATAGCATAAAATTTATTTATTAAAAATTAACACAAATAAACTAATTTTGTTAGTTAAAACTAACGAAAATAATTACCATAACAGGAGTATTTAATTAGCATGATAATGGTTATTATGTGATAATATTTTATAATTATTAAACTAAATTACATAATAATACATAACTACCATTATTATACTGATTTGCTAACTTTTTTTTTACATCTGATTATTAAGATGCTCCAAGAAGACATAACAATCTTAGCACAGAGTACTGTGAAGGAATATTTAAGCATAAAACTTCTCAATTCTGAAGAACATACTCTAATCACTGCCCAATGGCTGCTCTTAAGAAAAATAACTTTTTCATTGTATGGTTAAAAATATAACAATAATGATACTTAAAGCAAATTTTAAAAATAAAAGTGAGCAGTGTAGTACCATGCCAATCTTAATACGCAGTAGTAATAATAGTAGTGGCACACATATATATATATACGTATATAAAAATATACATATATATAAAAATATATATATATATATAAATACGTACATATATATAAATATATATATATATATAAATAAGTACATATATATAAATATATATATAAATATATAATATATAATATATATATATATATATATACATATATATATATATATATATATATATATATATATATATATATTATAAATATATATATATAATATATATAAAATGAAAAATGAAAATGTCTGCTGACACCCCTTGAAAGTGTTCTATATAAAAATATAACACTGGATTTTAAAAATTTTTCAATAAAAAATATTTTTAGCAGTTGCTACGGAATCTCAAACATTAAATCGGTCCCTAATATTATAAAAAAAATTGTTGGGTCTTAAATGAAGCAAAATTATATAAAAATTTCGAAAATATGAATCATTTTGTATTTATTATTTTAGATTACAGTGAACAAAAAATGATATTTTTAACTAAAAACGAAAAATAGGGAATTTAACAAGATTTTTTAATAATGATTTTTTTTTAACAATGTTTTTCTTTTATAAAATGATTAATATTTTTGTAACTTTAATATAATTTTGCTTCATTTGAGACCCAACATGACATTTTTTTTTTAAATATTGGGGACCGATTTTATTGAACACATTCAAGGGGTGCCAGCAGACATTTTCAAAAAAAGTTGTTTTTAGAATCACCCTAATATATATATATATATATATATATATATATATATATATATATATATATATATATATATATATATATATATATATATATATATATATATATATAAATTCTGGAAGCCATAATTTTTAAACTTGCATTACTCAAAAGAAGTCCCTTTAATGTGAACTTGAGCGAAGCCATTAAAAGGCGACCTTATCATTTGTATTGTCATCTTGTATGAGATTTAGATAAATTAAATTTATAAACATCAATAAATATAAGTTCTCTTGATACTATTTTTTAAATTATTTAGGTTTTAGAGATTTTTTAGATTGTTTATACTTTTCATTAAAAATTTAAAAGCTGAAAATGCTAATATTAAAAATCTAGTAAATTTCTTAAAAATGATAAAAAAATAATTTAACTCTCATCTTTTCTTTCTTTGTTGTTGTTGTTGTTATTTTTTTGCTGTTGTTGTTGTTGTTGTGAGTTATTACGGTGCATTTATACATATATACACACATACATATATACATACAAGATAATAATAACAGCTACAACAATAGAATCAAAAAAAAAATAACTATGATATGAAATACAAGACCAGTTAATGAATATATTTTAATTTTATTATCACACAATGTACAATCGAAATGCTTCTTTTGGACTTCTATTGGTGACTTGATGGCCTAAAATCAAAAATTAGTAAGATAATCACAAACAAATGTTAAAAAAAAAGATAATCATAAATAAAAACTGAAAAAAAAATCTCTAAAAAGTATTGAAAATTCCAAACATAAAAACTGCCCTATGAATGGAAAATGCTTAAAAATAATTTGCCCTATGATTGGAAAATGCTTATTTGTAAAAAATATTATTTACAAATACATTGTTTCTTCATAAAATAACCCTGAAAAACAATATATTGGCTTAACCAAAGGCAAATGGAAAAAACGTTACGCCAACCGCAATATATATATATATATATATATATATATATATATATATATATATATATTTTATATTTAAATAGTATATATATATATATATAATATATATATATACACTATATATATATACTATATATATAAAGAATAGAATATAATAGAATATAGAATAAGAATATATAAACAATAGAATATAATAGAATATACAATATATATATATATATATTATATATATATATATATATATATATATATATATATATATATATATATATCTATATATATATATATATATATATATATATATATTCTATAAATTCTCACAACTCTTTAATATATTATCAATAAAAGGATTATTTCAATTTTTTTTTTTTCCTTTACTTTTTATAAACCTATAAATTACAGAATGACTTACTTTGCCCATTCAACATTCAATATTAAATGATCATATCCATATCCTTGAAGTGATTTTATGGCTCGAGCAGCATCTTCACGTCTAATATAGCTGACAAAAGCAAAACCCTAAAAAGGATTTTCACTTCTTATTTAAAAAAATACCATAATTTTAATGAATGAATTTAGATGGATAAGAATAAAAAGAAAAGAATACAAAACAGTGTATGTAATATAAAAATATTTTATCAAGGGAAATTCATTTTATTTTTATCAACCTAAAAAAGTATAGATTTAAATTCATTGGTTTTCTTCTTAAAAGTAGTGAATATACCTAAATCTACATAAGTAAGATGTTTTATTGTAAAAATTAAAAATAAATTTTTATAAAGAATAGGCAAATCTTTATAGATTTTTTGAACTTTTTTAAGTTCTTTTATGTGATTCTTATTATAGGTTCCATACCAATATAGAAAATTATATTTGTCTAATAAAAAGAACATGCATTTTCAAAGAATACAGTTTTTTGACTTGCTTTAGGGCAAATTTCTCAACTCTAGAAAAAAAACTAGAAACTTTAAGTGATTTCTAAAAGTTAGAAAAAACTTTGAGTCATTTCTTAACTCTAGAAAGAAACTTTAAGTAATTTCTTAACTCAAGAAAAAACTTTGAGTCATTTTTAAACTTAAGAAAAAACTTTGAGTCATTTTTAAACTTTAGGAAAAACATTAAGTAATTTCTTAACTCTAGAACTCTAACCTTATTAATTATTTTTTCTTACTGTTACTAACAATTAGTTTTCTTATTAACTAGAGTCTTTAAGAAACTTTTAACACATCATCTCAAGTTCTTTTAATTGTTTATATGACAATAGAAACTAACTTCAATTATCTCATTCCTTTGATGATTTGTTAAACGTGCAAATTATTCGACAAATTATTTATTTGTTGTCGCTAACATTTTAAAAACATAATTCAATATGTTGGTCGATGTTAGTTCTTTTTGCATTGCAAACTTGGGAAATTTTTCAAAACTATTGAATCTTTACTTTTTAATTGACTCTAAATGAAGCTTCTTCATTTTCATCGACTAATAAATTTTAACGCAAACAAGATTTTCTCCATTTTTGGATTGTTTAATAAAACTGGCAAAAAGTCAAAAACAGTCATTCAAATATTATTAAAAAAAGTTAAGACTATAATAATTTATTATCAAAATATTTTATTGCATTTCAGTACAACAATATTGTAATTTTAATTATGATATTTTTTCAAAGAAATCCTTACTTATTTTCTTTTTATTCTTGTAGAATAATGTACTTTTCAAGTTTCTTTATATGGTAGACTTAGTAAATTTTAAAAATTTACTGTTACAAATTAGTTAATAATCATTAGTAGCTCTAGCTAGAACTTTAAATTTTTTGTCTAATATAATAAAGATTAGACTTAATTATAACAATATCAGGAGGAAAAAAAAAAAGTGGAGACTGAGGGCAAAATTTTATAATAAAAACATTGAAAAAAGAACAATGGACAAAATTTAAGAATGGACAAAAAAAAAGTTTATGGTGTACTTTACATATAAATGTTAACATTAGTACTTCTTATCAAAATTACTTTTCAAGGGGCATTATCTTCCAACTAGCTGCCATAAATGCCATATGTCTATACTTTAGTTATGGTCAGCAATAAAAGTGTTACAATAAATAAAATTAAATATTTACAAAAAAACAATTGCAAAACCTATTCTAATTAACTAATTAGCAGACTTGGGGTTAATCAACTTCGGTGTACAGACATGTCAGCTAACACTTTTTTTAAAAATATATATATAAAGGTTCTTATTACCTTTGATTGATTAGTGATTTTATCTTTTGCAAGATAAACTCGAGCTATTGAGCCAAATGGGCGGAACAGCTCTTGAATATCCGCTTCACAGGCGTCTTCAGAGAGGTTTGTCACTCTTAAAGTAGCTGCTTCATCGGCTATAAGCAAAATAACACCATATTTTGAAAATCATTTATTATTGTTGGGGAAAATAAATTACTAATAGTAGCAAACTTTAAGTTAAAACATACAATCAATGTTAAGTTTAAAACTTTCTGAATCAATTTTCAATTATTTCAAAATAACAATTCCCTTGCATCTCTCTAAATATGATTTCTCATTTTAAATATAGAATATTGTATTCAATGTGAAATACCTTGCTTTCGAGAATTCATTGTTTCTCCTCTTCTCTGTGTATCACCTCCAGTACGTAGTGAAGGAGGCATATATTTATCAGCACCAGCAGGTTTACCAGTTGCTTCATTTGGTAAAGTAACAGGTTCAGCTTAAAGAAGATTTACAATATTATAAACTGTTTTCTATTATAATTAATTGTAAGTTATATTAATTATATAAATTTTTTAGTTATTCCTATGACACATTCCTTATTTCTAATTCTAATTGTTAAATTTATAGTTAGATTTAACTCTAAAAACTTTTCAGAAAAAAGAATTTACTGCAATAAAAATAGCAAAATCCACAAAGACATTCATAACTAACATGTTTTATATATTATTTGTATAAAGCAGATGTTAATCCAGGTAATACAAGTCTAGGATAAAAATACTTATTGTTATATGCTAAATTAAGAAAATAAAAATGAGGTAAATAAATACTTTAATCAAATTCAAAAGCATATACAAATAAACAAACTTTAAAAACAAGCATTTCTCGGTGATACTCGTGGTCCGAAAAGTACATACGTTAATTTTAAAATTTCTTTGCCAGACCTGGAGGGCAAAGAAATTTTAAAACAATTAACAAATGATAATATAATAATTGGGCCTGGTTTTTTATCAACATTGTCATAAAACATGATAAAATCTTTTTTTCATAAAAACCTTTAACCAGGAATATAAAAATTAGCGATTGCTTCAATTATACATTCAAGATAGGTCAATAGCCCATTAAACTGGCGATCACTAAATTAACTTGCGATCACTTAATCAACGAGCAATCACTTAATTAGCCCCTTAATACTATAAAAATTAGTATTTAATGAATGCTTAGTTTCCACTTGGCTGTTTGATTTATTTCTTATTTTGATTTTACTATTTTGAGCTTACTATTAGTTATAAAAATAAATGAGTAAATATGAAACTATGACTTTTTACAGCAAAATACCAATGTTGGTTCATTAAAAAAGGTAGCATTAAATAGAGCACATTTTTTTTCTATCTTATGGTATATTGCTGTTATATATTTAACATTGAAAATGAGGGACAGTGAAGAAAGTTGTATGGATGACGAGAGTTGTACCAGCGAAGAATTTTTAAGTTCCAGTGATGACAGTTTGTTTGATAAAGGCACGATAACTTTAATTTAAAAATTGTATACAATATTATTTAATAAAAATATATCACCTAGTATGATAATTTGGAGATTTTTATTTTAATTTTTATGTAGACTTCAGTTCTGATGGCGATGTTGATGTAGATGATGTTGGTGGTAATGTTTTAGATGATTGGGTATTTGTTCTAGGAGATGACCATGGTCCTGATGTTGTTCACTTTACTTGTGAATCAGGAACCAAGCACTCAATTTCACCTGAGTCTAAGCCTATTGAATATCTTGACTTGTTTTTTACTCCTA
The DNA here is from genome assembly GCF_038396675.1 of Hydra vulgaris. Lineage (NCBI taxonomy): Eukaryota > Metazoa > Cnidaria > Hydrozoa > Anthoathecata > Hydridae > Hydra > Hydra vulgaris. The sequence goes on from NC_088921.1 coordinate 50,448,199, forward strand.
AATTTTTGCAAAATATAGTAAATTTTACTAATAATTATGCTGATACGTGGATTCAAAATAATCAACAACATTTGAGGTCCCATCTAACATGAGGTCCTGGATGGATCAAACAGGGAAAGACCAATCTTTTAGAGATAAGAGCTTTCATTGGAGTTGTAACCAACATGGGTCTCATCAAAAAAGCTAACCTTAAACTGTACTGGGATATAAGTGATCCTTGTGGATCTACTCCCTGGTTTGTTACCCACTTCAATCATGAACGGTTTCAACTTTTGCTTAAATTTCTTTATTTTATAGACATCCATGTACCAAATCAACAACCAACCAATAATATTTATAAAATTCAGTTTTTAGTTGAACAATTTAACAAAAAATTTCTTTATTATTATCCACAAAGAGACATTTCTATAGATGAGAGGATGTTTGGCTACAAAAGAAAAACACCACATCTGCGTCTATATATATGCCAAACAAACATCATTCTAGATTTGGAATTAAGTTATGGTGTGTTTCAGACAGCACCAATGGTTATTTGTGTCAATTCGAAATTTACAAGGGAAGAAAAGGCCCAGATGTAGAAGCCGTTGCCTATTGTACAACTTATAGTTTTTCATTTTTTGTGCCAAACTAATTTCCTCCACCAAGGTCATCACTATTGACAATTATTATACTTCTCATTATTATTATACAGAAAAGAAAAAGGAAAGGCCTACCAGAAATCTGTATTAAATCAAAATTAAAAAACAAGTAGGTTTGCCAATATAGAAAAGGTCCTTTGTTGTGTGTGACATACCAAGATGGTAAAAAGAAGCCTATATTACTATCTACTGTTGCCAAAGCAGGTTATACTGAAGTGCGTAACAGAAGAGAAAATATAGTTATGAAACCAAATGTTGTTTCCCTTTACAATAAAAACATGGACAGTGTAGATTTGGGTGATGCACAGCTCTATGTGTACTTGTCTGAGTGTAAAACAATAAAGTGGACAACTAAAGCTGCTTTTTCTTTATTTGGTAGGGTAATTTTAAATAGCTATTTATTGTATACGCTCAATACAAATGAAGATATGCCAATGTTAAGAACAGATTTTATGATTATAGTGGAAAGTTTAGCCGGAGGTTATTTTCCAGTGAAGTTATTTCTAAAAGACAAACAGTAAGAGATTGAAGTGGCTAGAAGTACAATTGTTCCATACCCACTTCCCCAACATTCTGCAAATAAAAATCCATTATATGGTCACATTCTTGTGAAAGTTGGTGCAGGAAAAAAATAAAATGTGTAGATGGGCACCAAACTCAAGTCCACACAAGTTGGCAGTGTCAGTTATGTGGTGTTGGACTGTGTCCAACCTATTTTTCTAATTATCACACAAAAGTTGTGCATTAAAATCATTAAACTGCTTTTAATCTTATATAACCTACAAAAAAATAAAGTTCAAAAGTAGTTGTTTTTTTGCCGATTTTTTTTATTTGAATTTTTCTGAATGGCATTTAAATTTTATCGAGCGCTCAAAAGGTTAAGCATAATAAATTTTAAATTTAAAAAAAATATTTTTGTGTTTTTTGTATTTGGCACATTTGTCATGATTATAATAAGGTAAAATAAATTTTTTTTTTTTTTTTTTTTTGAATTAAAAAATTCTACTTTATATTTTTATTACAAATAAATATATATATATACATACATATATATATATATATATATATATATATATATATATATATATATATATATATATATATATATATATATATATATATATATATATATATATATATATTATACCTAACATACCATTTTCTTTAACTCTTTCTTTATCTTCCATTTCTTTAAGAGGTGTTAAACTATCTTTGTAAGGACATTTTGTAGTCCAATGGTCCCCTTTGCAAATACGGCACTTCACAAGACTACTTCCCTTTAACTTCTTCAATGGATCATCTTTATCTTCATCCAATTCCTAAAATAAACTTTTTTACTCTTTATCAAAAAATTAAAGCAAATACAAGTAAAAAAAAATTCAAAAAAAACAACAACTAAATATTGCTAAAACAAACCAAAAATCAAATTATAATTTAATTTTTATATTTAATGAAAGCTTAAACAAAATTAGAACTAGCATATACTTTTTTAAAGTTCAAATAATATTTTAAAAAGTTTATAAAAACAAACTTCTTTATTTGTTGTAAAGGATAGATAAACATCTTCTCCAACAAACGTTGTTGAATGATCAGGTCCATGAGGATTATCCCTTTGGGCTAAACCAAACTTTTTCCATGTCTATAAATAAATTATAAAACCTATGTATATATCCAATTTTTTTAATTTACATAATTAAGAAGTTTACAAAAAAAAAAGAAAAAAGAAAAGCAACAAGGACATTTTAAATATAATAACCAATGGTACCTTTTTAAGCCATAACATTAGTAATTAAACAATATCAACTAATAACTAGTATTCTAAATATTATCTAAAACTAGTATTCTAAATATTATCTAAAACTAGTATTCTAAATATTATCTAAAAGAAGCTGTAATAACAAAGAAAGATCACTTAAAAAACATATGGTAATTAAATAAAGGAGTTGTTATTTATTTTGCTGATAAATGCTTATCTCAAAATTAGGGTTGGCCTTGGGCAATGCCGACTTAACAGTGCTTGAATTCAGCAATTTTTTTCTGACCTCAGAATTTTAAAACTTAATTTGATTTGTTATTTCAAATGAATTTAAAATAGGCAAATGTATCATTTAAATTCTAAATAAAATAGTTAAACTAACCTTAGACAATACTATATCTAAAATACTACATTAAAGTCTTCTTAAATACTGCATGTAATTTTATTTACCAGGTCTATAAGTATGAAATGAGCGTGTTTTTTTTTTAAAATAAAACACTATTTTCTAATGGAAAAGTAAAAAATATTTTATTCAAAGTTTTTGCCATTGCTTTCTACACATTTTGACCACCTTTCTGGCAATTTGTGAATACCACGCCAATAAAACTGATCGTTTTTTGAGGCAAACCATTCGGAGACTCATTTTTCGGCTTCTTCGTAGGAATTGAAGTGTTGCTCATTCAATGCGTGTCCTATCGATGAAAATAAATGGTAGTCGGAAGGAGCCAAGTCTGGTGAATACATCGGGTGAGGTAACTATTCCCAGCCAAGTGATGTTATAGTTTCCTTGACCGCTTTTGCTGTATGACTCAGAGCATTATCATGCAACAAAATTACCTTTCCGTGTCCATTTCCTGGCCCATTTTGGTCATTTTTCAATTAATGCATGGTTCAAAGTGATCATTTATTGTCGTTAGCGTTGCGTATCAACAGTTTCGCTAGGTTTTAGAAGTTCATGATGCACCACTCCCTTCTGGTCCGACCAAATACAGAGCATTATTTTTTTTCTGAACCGATCAGGCTTTGTAGTTGATGTTGATGCTTCACCTGGATTTACCCATGATCTTTTGCGTTTAGGATTCTTAAAATAAATCCATTTTTCATCACCAGTCACAATTCGATGCAATACTGACTTCCTTTCGTGTCGTAACATTTTTTGACTTGTCATCTTCATCCAGTATTGCTTCCATTTCTGTGTCTTCAAACTTTTTTGGTGGTCTTCCACGTTCTTCATTTCGCATTCTGCAGCACTTTTCTTCAAATGAAAACAAAAAATTAGTGCTTTCCGCAAATCATCATTTTCTGGTACAAAATTCAACATTTTTAACATGTTTATACAATGACAACATGTTTATACAATGACATGATGTTTACTAAATATGTTTAAGAGATGTCATAGCAACAAAATTAAAAAAAATTAAGGCCCGTTCACAACAAATGTTCTCTATTGATACATTTGTAACTCGACGCTCACTTCATGCTTATAGACCTGGTATACTTCATTACTTTTGTCATAAAATACATTGACATAAATATACACAAAAGTTGAACTTAGGTAGATTGGGTGGGTAGATCAAGAGTAGGACTGTGTAAAATTAGATGTAAAGGTTGTATTGAGTGGGTGCTTTATTTAGGTAAAAATGATATAGGGGCTATTAAAGTTCTTAGCCTGTTAAAAAAATTAACGAAAGACAAAAATTTCTATATAAAATATACAACTTTGTCTATTACTAATAATACTAAAAACAAATTCTTTTATCATTTATGTGCTTTAACTCACTGAAAATTAAAATAAAATGAAAAAATAAATAAGAATTTTTTTAATACTCTTTTTTTTCCTGCATGGTAGTAAGTGAGAGGGGTTGATATCTGACCAGGGTGGGGTTTGATAAAATATAGCAGGGGCTGGGGCTGGGTTTCCAACAATTATACATCCTAAAGTATATTATTTTTATTCAAAATTCATGTTATATTTTGTATATATATACGCTTATATAAACATCATTATGATTAACATGATCATCATAATCATCATTACCATCATGATCATGATCATCATCATCATTATCATCATCATCATTTTTATCATCATCATTTTTATCATCATCATTATCATCACCATCATCATCATCAGGCTTTAGCCTTCTTCTTTTATGCTGTTTCTTTAATATCTAGAGCATTTTTTTTCCTTAACTAAACCTCATTCATACAATATGTAAAGCACTCTCTTCAAGTTTTCTTACTTCTACCACTACCATTTTCTCCTGAAGCTGCTACCTCTCTACATGCTGATACCAATATCGCTTTAATCTTCTCTAACAAACTTTCTTTGATACAATAATTTTTTCTAATCAGTCTAAGATTATGCCTCTTTTTCCACACATTCATCTGATTCTCTTTTGGCAAATACTACACAATATAAATACTAAAGTTTATATAAACATGAAAGGATTTTGTATGCAAGCATCTAAATAAATAAATAGAAAACATATATGTTTATGTCCATAATATGTATGCATAAAGCGCATCTTGGAAGCTTTTATTCCTTCTGGAATAAAAGTTTGGAAACTTCTATTCCTTCTCTTCAGTTTTAAGTCAAGCCTCATTCTACTCCACATTTTTTAACATCTTGAGCAGTTGTTTTATTAAACAGTACTCTTTTTTTTTATCTTTTTTACAAGAACATCTTCTCAAGAACAAATATCCTATTCCAAGAAGCCAATGTAAAAAGGTCCTATCTAATGTTAAGCTCAGTTATTCTCAGTTTACTAAACCATGCAGTGAACAACCCAGAGTTTATTTGGGGATACTGTATTTTTTTCTGGTAACATTGGGGGGGGGGGGGGGCCCGATATTATTATATCTAGCTATTATTAGTAAATAATTATTGAAAGTTGTTCAAAGTATTTTAAACATTTATTAACTATATTTTAGTAAATTCAATTTTAGTAGTTATTAATGTTTTAAATAGTAATTAAATGTTTAAATACTTTAAACAATTTTTAATCAATAATTACATTACATAATATATTTGCATATATTAAATTGCGCAATATTTGTAAAATTAACAAAGTAGTTTTACGTCTTGTATTCAAATAACTATTTGAATAAAAAACATAAGCATTTAATAAACGTGTTTACTATTATTTTAATTTTAAATTTTTGAGTTAAATATTAGCAAATCGGTTCATTTAACTTCTACTAAAGGTTAATAATTTTTAAAGTGATTTTAAAGCGCCTTTTAAATAAAAGATATTTAAAGAAGAGATAATTACGGTAAACATAATTTTAAAAATGTTATTTTTTTTTATTAAAAAATATATTATGTTTTAAAAGACATTATATTTTAAAAAATATATTATAATTTTTTAATCAAATCAAGTGTAATGAAAAAAATTATGTTTAATAAATAAGTTAAATTTACATTCAGTTTTTTTAAACAGATCTTAATAAAACTTTTATTAAGTTACTGTCATCATTATTTTCATTATTTTAAAAATCAAAAAGAATATGAAACAAAACTTTCTGAAAAAGTTTATGTTTCATTTTTTCATTTTTCTCACATAAACTAAAATAGCAAGCTAAAGATCAAAAGTTCGTTCATTCAAAAGTTAAATTTTCGTGATAGTTATTACAATTGAACTTTTTACTTTTGTTCATTTATTATCAAAAGCAGTTTACTCTTAATTGCCAATAACAAAAGTTAACTTAACTCGGAGAGGATATTATAAAATCGTTCTATCTTTCGAAAAAGCAAATTTTTTATACACTCCATTGTTATAAAATTTCATAACAAGTTTTTAAAACTAAGTTTCGTAACAACATTCTTTTTTTTAAAACTAATGTTCAGTTAGTAACTGAAGGACAATTACGACATTACGTAAAAAAGCAATTTCTTTTTAATTTATTTTATTGACCTGAAGAATAAATGAGGTAGCTAAAATAAACCGAAAATTATTAAATACTGCATTCAAAACTGAAATTTTTTTCTTCTATTTTTCATAAAAAAGCAAAAGAAAAATTAAAAAATTAAAATAATTTTTGGGCGCTTTTTTTGGGCGCCCTACCATGGAACTAAAACAGGTCTGGGTTTGTCCCTGTCATGTATCTTATCTCAGATGTTAGGTTCTAGAGACTTTTGGTAAGTCTTCAACAGTGTCATTAACTAAAGTAAGTCTAACATTTAATCTCTAACTCATGGGTCTGATTTTTTTACTTCTCCCTAGAATAAGGCAGATTTGCAAAGAAATTTTACTCTTATTTCACTCTTGAATCTAATGTTCATACTCTTCTTGCCAGTTAAACAGATTAAACAATTGTAAACATCCAAATCACTCTGACTTCCAATGCTAATTAATTATCAATTAAGCATTTCTAACTTCTCCAGTTAATTCTCAATTATACACTTTTAACTTCTCTAAACAAGATTTCCATCATAGTCTTAAAAAAGTGCTAAATAAGTGGTACTAACTTTTCAAAACTCTTAAAAACACTTGGACCTCTCTAACTATCCTTCGGTCAGTCTTCACTCTGTTATTAGTTTCCTTATATAAAGTTTTTGAGATTATTAAATCATTTCTTTCTAACTGCAGTATTAAAGTTATTCTTGAAGGCCTACACTCTTCTTCATTTTGAATAACTTTAAGGGTACCACAAAGTTCTATCTTTGCTCCTGTAATGGCTCTTATTTAGAATAACAATCTTCATGAAAATTTTACATCTAAAGTGGCTCTATTTGCTAAAAGCACATTGTTAATGTAGTTAGAGCTGCATTATCTGTCAAGCTTGAGCCACTCTTCCATTGTTGTAAAATTGTATTTCTTTCTTTTTTCTGAAAATACTATCATGGTTGATGCTCAAACCAACTATTATCTCTAATATGATAAAACAAAACTCATTCTTACTTGGCTTCTTATTCAACAAGTTGCATCCTTTTACTGCATCTGTCCCTTCATGCTATAATAACTTTTATTAACCTAGCTTTTTTCCTTGCACATCAAAAAAACCTTATAACTCTTACCCATCTTCATGTTTTCTTTTTTTATACAACCTACAACATTTTAAGTCTTCAGTTAACTGTTTCTTATTATTTTAACCTATCCTCTATTTTAAAGTAACTCGTAATTTAATAGCGGTTGCTTGCAATCTTGTTGAAAGTAAATTAGAGTTTAAAAATATATAAATATATGCCAGTATTAAATAAACAGTATATATTTAAGTATAAAATTATAATATGGAAAGTATTGTAAATTTTTTTCCACCTCCGGCTATAAACCCCTGCTAAATCTTATGAATTTGACGGGGCCGGGTTTGCAAAAAGTCTTATTTTTAGCCGAGGATGGGGCTCCAGCCACTTCCTACTGCGCGGAGAAACAAGTTGAGCACGGTACAACCAGGGATGTGGTGGGGATCAAACTTGTAACTTCTTGCTTATGAGTCGAGCGCTCTACCACTACACCACTACCGCATACATACATGAAACCTTTATATGTAGCAATATATATAGTTATATATATATATATATATATATATATATATATATATATATATATATATATATATAAAATGCCATGTTGAATATACATATATTTCAATGCAGCAGTTGTTGTGCAGTGGTTGTGAAAAAATAAAAACCTAATGGAGTCAACTAAATTTGAGGAACAACTTTTTTACCACTAGAAAACACCTATCAAAATCATTTAGATGACAATTAATATCTTAAATTTTCTAAACACGTGTGCTATTTAACTGGAAAACTTTTACACTCATCTTTGTTTTACACCCACCTTTGTTGTGATGGCTATCACTGTAATTTAAAGCATTAAAGTTTTAGTGAAAAATGACTTGTAAAGTAAAGCACTAATTTACCTTTCGCTTTGCTATTGATGTTGAAACCTTGAGTGTTTCTAAACTGTACACCCTTGTAACCTAAAAATAAAAATTAACTATTAATTCTGAATCAATATTTTTTAAATAAAATTATTAAATAAAAAATTAAAAGAAAATTTTTGTTATTTCATTCTAAAACAAAAATTTAAAATTTTATATAAAAATCTTAATTTATTAAATCTTAATAGCTAATACTTCTAATGAATGTAAACTTTAAAAATTTATCATCACATAAATATGCACAACATTTACAAAAACAATATATTTATTTGCTAATATATCAGAACATAAATAGGGTGGCTTGATTGGTATAATTTAAGAATCTACAATGAAGTATTAAGAGTACATTTTTTTGAACTTTAAAAACAACTTTATTTTCATTCTTCTCCTTGCTCAATTTAAATTTAGATTTATGAACAAGCAACTAGTTCTATTTTAAAAGGATTTAACATACAATAACAAAATCTTTGACATTGGAAAACCGTAAAGTGACTCAGATTGTTAATTTAAAAAGTGGTTAAAAATGTATTTAACTGTGCAGGTTCATTAAAATATCTATATTTCAGTCAAATATGTGACATCACCCACAGCTGTAGCAAAACCACTGAAGTTTTGACTAAGCTTTCTGTTTTTAGGTTGCTTTAATTTTGCTAAACATTTGCAAAATTTTACAACTTTAATACTCTTGGGCTCAATTTTTGGGCAGTTTAGCAACACTTTTTCAATCCAGTTATTTTTAATCTTTTTTATTTTTCACTATTTTCAATCCAGCGATGTCCAGTCATGTCAATAGCCTTTTCTCCTATTTGAAAAGCACATTAAATAATGTTGGGTTTAGAGACTTACATTAGGTCCATTAAAAGTAACTTGAAAGACTGTAAAACAATCTAAAGAGTAGTGTTTGTGTGTGTGATCCTCTTTTAGAGGAGAAGAAAACCGAAGATTTTTTTTATTCCCTATTAAATAACTATACTATATTAAAAAAAAACATTACCAGCTGATGCTTTAACTCAGAACTCCAAGAAGATATTTTTACTTGTCTGTGTCATACCAAAAGCAAACATGTAGATTTGTTTGAATTTTTTTTTTTAATTCATTAAATAATGCGGTGTAATAAGAGATTTTGTTGATCAAGACTTTTAGCAGGATTTTTTTTAATAAAAGAAGAAATATATAAAGAATATAACCTAAAATGTAACTGCATGTTGTGTTTTTATATTTTAGAAGTGAACTTATATTCAAATTGACTGTCTGGAAACATGGAAGAGAAAAGCTTACTTTTTGATTCTGATGATGGTACAAGTCAACATTTAAATTTTAAAACTTTTAATGTCCAAATTGCTTCTGTATTTAATATATAAATTCTTGACATATCAACCAAATTTGTTTACTTTCTATTTTAGTAAATTAGTTACTTCAGATAACTTTTGTTTTAAATCTTATTGCTACAAGAAGAACATCTTTCTACATGTTTTCTTTTAGCACGCTGCCTTATGTTCTCGATTCCACAGTTTGTAACACCAAAGGACTTCAAACAAACTTTACAAAATTTATTTCATCCCTTATATCTCTATACAAACAACCTTTGAATGGAACAAATAAATTCCTTATCGTAGACATATCAGAATACAACTACATGCGAACCAGTTTAGTTTTTACAAATTTGCTTTTTCATTAATATTGTTATAAACTCTAAACAAAAAAGGTTGAAATGCTCACTTAGAAATTTCTAACTTTTTTTAGAGTGTAAGAAAATAAAACTAGTGTAATTAATATGAAAATCTGCTAATCAAAAGATTTACAATATTCTTTTATATTATAAACTTTTAAATATATACTTTATAAACATTTTCTTTATTAACAATAATCTCTTCAGTTTATAAAGTGAAAAAACAAGTGTGAACCTGAAAAAAAAAATAGTCAAAAATAAATTTGTTCACATTTTTAACTTTTAAAAAAATAATAGAGGATAAATTTAGAGATTTTTTTAAAAAAGAGACTTTAGTGAAGTCCTAGCCACCCTGATAAATATTAAAACATATAAAACAATAGCATAGTTATATGCCAGGCCTTGTTTTAAAGCGTTATGCACAGGCGCATAGCTACCCTATAGCAAGAGTAGGCACAGCCTAAGAACCCATCGAAAAAGGGGCCCAAACGTCGACACTACTCAAAATTCATAAATCGAAATTGAGATATTAAAATTTGCAATAGAGTTGGCAAGTTTTTTTTTTTTAATTTGAATTTTTGTTATCTAAGTAACGTTTGTAGTATTTTTTGCTAAAATATTTATAAACTATTGTAGTTCAATGAGAATCTTTAAAGAGTATAGATTTGTGTTTAAGTCATCGTTTTTTATATTTGTGAACTTCTACGTTGTTTATTTAGTCATATGTATATTAATAGACATTTTTTTTTTATTATTACCGAAGGTAAGCAAGCATTATTACATAATCTCATTTTTAATACATTACTAGTGTGCTAGCCCGTTTTAAAAAACGGGTTTAATATATATAATATTTAGAGCTCTTTAAAATGGATCATTATGTCAACATATAGTTATGTGTTAATGTCAAGAACATTGTTTGAACTCAATTAATTTATTGGATTGCCTCAAGAATACATGTTTCTGACATTTATAAAATTTATGTATTTTTTTTAAGGGGTAAAAAATTAATTCAAAAAAGTAATAAAACTTTTATATATATTGATTTCATCAGTTTTTGGAATTTATAAGTGTAAGACCCTTTTTATCATGGCGGAATCTACATCTAAAGTTAAAATTGGCGCTGAAAAGCATAAAATTAGAAAGGAAAAAGAATTGCAAAAATTACCCAAGCTCAATATATTTTTTAAAAAAAGTAAAAATGATATTCACCAATCTGATAATATAGATTCTGCGGATATAAATGAATTTCCGAAAACTAAAGAATCGCAGACTACTGATACTGCTACTGAAAATGCAATACAAATTGAAGGAGCAAATAAAGAAACAGCAGTAGAAACTAATATTCACCCTATGGCACTAACTAATGATTCGGGTAAATATTTAAATCAAATTATATCTGATGATGAAAAATGTTTATTAGTACGTAACCCACCGCATCGGCCAAAAGGACTATTTCCCAAAGATTATCAATCAAAGATTATAAAAACAGGAGTTTTAGTGAAACTTATTATTACTACACATCAAAATATGGTCCAGTTCCTCAAATTTGGCTATGTTATTCCATACTTTTAGATGCTGTCTACTGTGAGCCATGCTGGTTATTTTCAAATCAAAATAGACAATGGAAAACTGGTCTGAAAGATTGGAAAAATTTATCTACACGTATAAGTTCTCATACCTCTTTACAAGCTCATGTTAATGCTTGTGCAGTATATGAACTATGGAAAACTAATCAGACAATTGATGAAACACAGGAGGAACAGTTACGTTATAAAGCATCCTTTTGGAAAATGGCATTAGAGCGTTTAATTCATATAACGCTTATGCTCGCCAAAAATTCTTTAGCCTTTTGCGAACATCGAGAAGGATTTACAGGAGATTATAACGGAAATTTTTTGTCACAAGTAAAACTACTTGCTCATTATAATGATGTGATGAAACAAACTATTTCAATGTCTTCCGGATCCATTACGTATCTTAGTCCAGATATACAAAATGAATTAATAACAATTTTGGGAGTAAAATTATTGGAAGAACTAACTACGATCAATACATCGTCATTTTATTCTTTAATGTTAGATACGACACAAGATATCACTAAGAAAGATCAATTGAGCATTGTTATAAGACATGTACACATAGATCACAGTGAAAACAAAAAAGCGACACATTTTAATATTATTGAAACCTTCTTAGGATTTTTTGAATTAACGGATCATTCAGCCAAAGGAATTACTAATGAGGTTCTGCGTATACTTAATGAATTAAATATTCCAATTGAAAAGTGCTATGGTCAAGGTTATGATGGTGCCAGTATTATTGGAATTTACAATGGACTACAGTCCAAAAGTAAACAAATGCAACCAAATGCTGAATATGTCCGCTGGAACAGTGACAACTTGAATTTAGTTGTTAATGATAGCGTATCTGGCTGCCATGATGTAATGTCATTTTATATCACACTTCAAAATATATATATTTTCTTTGGAAACAGTATCAATCGGTGTGATCTGCTGTCACAGTTTTCTGGGGAATCGGAAAAAACTTTAAAAAAAACTTAACCCTACGCATTGGTCAGGGAGAATACAATCTATAGCAGCTATTAAAGTTCGTTTCGTTGAAATTTTAAAAGCAGTTACAAAAATAATACTGCAATCAAATAAGGCGGATGAAAGAAATGAAGCAGCCAATATTTAAAAACAAATCAAAAATTTTGAGTTTGTATTTATTACTGTATTTTTATTCAAAATCATGACTGAAATCAATTATGTATCTAAAATTTTACAAAATAAAGATGTGGATTTAGGTACGGCAGTTTCTGCATTAGAAAATTTAAATATTAAACTAAAAATATTTCGAGACTTATATGAAGAGTTTAAAATGGAAGTTAAAGTGCTAGCAAACTTGTGAAAAGTTGATCCGCGTTTTATGTGTTAACAACGAAGATTTGTTAAACGTCATTTTGTTGAATTATCATCAGATTATCGTCTTAGTAATAGTGAAGAAATATTCAAGGTAAATGTTTTTTATTATACACTTGACAAAATAATTGTCCAAATCGATAAACGTTTCACCGGAATGAGAACTAACAACCATTATTTTGCATTTCTTGAACCTAAGAATATATTAACGATGTCGTAACAAAATATGTTAAAAGCTTATGATACACTTTGCAGCAAATATCCAGAAGTATTTACATCCAACCTAGCTAATCAATTTGTCCAACTTACCACATTATTAAAATTAGATTTAAACCACACAATGACAGTTAAACAGCTGAAATAATGACAACCAAATATAGTGTATTGGAAAGTGATTTTTTCGAAATTTACATGACAGTTCTTTTATTTTTCACATTACCAGTAACGGTAGCAAGCATGGAGAGAAGTTTTATATAAATTAAAAATAATTAAAGATTACAAAAGAAATGCAACCACTCAAAGCAGACTACATCATATTGCATTACTAGCCATAGAGCATAAAACAGCATCAACAATGGATGTTAAAGAAGTTGTGAATATCTTTGCATATGCAAAAGCTAGAAAAAAAGTTTTTTAATATTATGTACTTTGTAAGTGTTTTTCATACTGTGTTCTTTTCTGTAATAATAATTAACTACTGAATTTATAATATATTTAATGAATTTACTTTTTTTATAAAATAAATTTACCTTCAGAGGATCTTGCCTATGAGCCCAAAACTTTTAGCTATGCTACTGGTTATGCGTAGAGCCATTTACATACGCCTTAAGCAATTTTACATAAGCAGTAAGCAATTTTGGTTAAGTGACTTTCTATTATTTTTTAACTTTTAAATTATTCTATAACCAGTAAGATAAAAGAAGTAATTAAATTTTAAAAAAATTACATTATCTTTTGAATAACACATTTATGTAAAAATATTTGAATGATATATATATAAGTGCTATTTATCAATGAAAAAAAAACTAAAATAAAATTAAAAATTTATTTAGTTTTTATTTTATTGTAATGATTGATTTTTTCGCTTAAAAAACGCAAAGATCATAATATAATTTAACACTAATAAAAATTATATTATTTAATTTAAAACTAATTTAATAAAAATATTTAATTTTATTCTAATAAAAAAAATATATAACTTAATTTAGGTTTAAAAAATATAATTTAATTTTGATTTGAAAAATATATTTAAGTTTATTAAAACTAAAGTTAATGCTTGGGTTTAACTTTACTGTCAAATTTATTTTAAATTATTACTAATTATTATTCAATATTTAAATTTTATTTGCTTTTTAAAAAAAATTAGCTCATTTTTATCGCAATTGTTTCTTCAGTTTTCTTTCCTAAATATTTCTTAAACTCAAAATTAAATTTTAAATAAATGGCTGCATCAAAAATTGGCACAAAAAACGTAGGTTGAACCTTTTTTTTTTAAAAACGCAAGTTAAATCGCAGCGACTATTTTTAATAAAAATATATACAACGATACAATTTTAATAAATGATGTTTGGAAAAATAATCTTTGCTTTTATAACAAAATTGTTAATAAAATAATAAACTTTTAATAAATAAAGTAGATAAATTAATGTAATTTTTTTATTTGGTAATCATTATTATTTTTAAAATAAAAAATCATTTGTAGTTGCAAAACCGCATTTAGAAATTGAAGAAATAATTGTTTAAAAATTCAAAAATTTAACATATTTTAACTCATTAATGCAAATGTCAAGAAAAGTAAAAAAATTTGTTAATATCAAACATTTTTAAAAATGTAATATTAAATTTAATATTAAAAAAAATAAAATAAACATTCCCTTATGTTAATGATAAAAAAGAAGTTAAATAACATTTAAATCGTTTTGCTGTAATTAATATTATTGCAGTAATTTAAAAAAATTGATATCTTTAAAAATAAAAAATAAAGAGAATCTTATGACGTCAAATTCACATTAGGCAATTGCGTAAAGCATTTTTTATTTAAAACAAGGCCTGTATGCTATTATATCATACTTATGCAATATTATATTACCAAATAAATATACAAAACAATTTAAACAATAAATTTTGATAACAAAAAAAAACTTTAAGAACCAAAATTATAATGTGAAGATTTTTAATGTTTATATGAAAGATAACTCAAAATAGTCTTTAAAAAAGAATACTTTCACTCTTTTTCCTTCTTCATTAAAACGGTACTCAATAAGTTTTTTAATGTTCCCTTTGATTTCTTGACTTGGGGGTGGTAAAGACCCATCTATAAAATATATCATAAATACATATTTAATTTGATTGGTTATGTTGCAAAAATTATACAATGTAAAATAAATTTTCAGAAACTTAAAAAAACTTAAATAAATCAGTAGTACGATAACTCGATAATTAGATGCATTCTTTAGTTTAAGGAATGCGCTATAAAGGGAATATCTTAGATGCATTATTCAGTTTGAATTAGTTATTTAAACTGAAAGATGCATCTAAACATTTATCATGATATGTTATAGCAAAAACACAATTTTTTGCTGACATGTCAGCAACACTTGCTTTAGTGCCATTGATTTCACTAACATTCATTTTAAATTCATTTTAAAAAATAGTCGATACAATTAAAAATCTAAATGCCATTTAGTATAACTAAATTACTAAAGATGCACTAAGCATGTTTAGTATTACATTTATTTACAATTATTATCAGTCATAAAAATATCTCTATAATAATTAAACAAGTCATAAAAAAAAATTATGTTTTACTAATGATATAACTAAATTGAAAAACTTTTTGAAGGTAATCATGTAAATATATCTTGGTATAGAGAATACTAAAATAATGCAAATATAGTAAATTTTATTTTAATTATAGGATTTTAAATTGTCAAAAAATAATTATTTGCTGTTCTATAGATGAATATAATTGATTCTGTCCATTTATATTTTCTTAAAGGTTAAAAAGTAAAATAAGAGGAAATTAAGGAGGACACCTAAAATTTTTATCTTTTTAAGATTATTTAAAAGCTTTTTAAAAGGTTTTTATTTTTAAGGATTTGATAGGTTTTTAAGGAATGGAAGCCCTGTTATTCTGTATTTTAAAAGGTTTTTATTTTTATGGATTTGATAGGTTTTTAAGGAGTGGAAGCCCTGTTATTCTGTATTTTAAAAGGTTTTTATTTTTAAGGATTTGATAGCTTTTAAGGAGTGGAAGCCCTGTTATTCTGTAATTATAAACTTAAGCTATTTATTACATTAAAAAAAAAAAAACAACCTCTTAGTAAACGACCAGGGTTGATATTTGACCGGGGCCGGGTTTGATAAAATATTACCGGGGCTGGGTTTGTGACCGGTCTGGTTTTAGCATTAAGCCACTTATCGATAGAGTATTGGTAGCAGCATTATCAACAAAAACAATAATATTATGTAAAACACTGAGCAAGTACTAATTCTGTAGCCACATAATAGATATGTCATATAATATGTCCATATAATATGTTGTATGGTTCAAATAATTTTTAGTTTATTCTCCACCTTCACAAGTAAATGCAAGGTTATCTTCAGGTTCAATGCATTTTTTGAGTATTTCAAAAAGTAAGTTTATTATTATACTTGTTCATTATGTCTGATCTTAAACATTAACTTTGTTGTCAACCCCAAAGCAAACTAACTGCTTATTTTGTCCATATTTTCTAACAACTTTGACTTTTCATTTAGCTCTATTTAATTCACACCTGTCAATCAAGATAGGATGTCAATTAAGATGTGGCTGATATCTACATCAGTTTACAAGAGATATTTAATACCATGTAATAAAGCATTTGCAAAAGCTCCATATACTTACTTCTGATTAGTTCCTTAGCAGATCTTGGAAGTTTAACAAGCTG